>NC_077233.1:177193005-177420505 GCF_027887165.1 Monodelphis domestica | reverse complement strand
TGCACAAAATGGACACTTTGGAACCTCTCTCTTTTTGGCTATTTACAGACAATAACCAGTATTGGCTTCAGCAACCAAATGAGATGATAACGTCAGGGAGATAGCACCCATCAACGGAAAATCAATCATGTTGTCAGAACAAAGATGCATTATGTGAAAATTTCCATTTTGTGGTTGGAATGATATGGCCTTGGATGCAATGGTCACTCTGGCAAGTTTACTAGATGCTTCCGGATTGCCAGGAGACAGTCCCATTTGTTCCGCACAGAAACATTAGAGAGTTTGCACCTGCCATGCAGAGAAATAACAGAGAAGGGCACTGTACCAATACAGATCTGCCTCTTTGGGGTACATCAAATATTCTGGCTGGGAACAAATAATCTTTCCTTTGATATTCTGAGCAGGAAAACGATTGACAAAAGGCATTAGAAGGATTTACTGTTAGAGGATATGTTGTTCCTTCTTTGGAAGTCTTATGGGGGACTGAGTAGAAGCAATGATCATGCAAGGTTTTCAAGTCATTCACCATTCTCTACACATACGGGTGCAAAATATCCAGCTAATTAAATAAAAAACTCACTAAGAAAAGGAATAACTAACTGACTGGAATAGATGCCACTAGCAGGAGGAAGCCAAGGAAGGAATGGCAGACTGGGGAAAGGGTACAGGGCCATCACATTACTTTCTATGCCTGGATGAAGAGTGTGGAGTGTTCACCACCATTCATTTCTACAAGTGGGCACAGGTCAAGCCTTTGTTTGTCTCTCTATGAACAAAATTTCTTTTGGCTCTACTTGATTTGCTCACAGAATAAAGGATCTTCACAGGGGCTGAGGTGCTACAGGTTGATTTCAATAATTCATCTGGTGTGTAAACATAACATTGACCAAAAGCAGGAAAAAGGCCACACAATCCCCCCTGGGAAGTGGGCCTTTATTTTTCTCTGCAACTTTTGTCTCATTTTGATCCACTGCCCCCCCTACTGGAGATACTCCAACCCAGACCAAAATCTTGGAGCATATCTACAGCAAGGCTAACAACATGAGCATAGGACCAGGGGCAGAGATTCTATTTTTTTTTCCCTCCTACTATTTAAGAGGGGACTTTTAGTCACTTGATCACTTCCGTTAAACACTCAGGAGTGAGACAACAGAGTGTAAAACTCTATATTCTGATCAAATTAGTTTGACATGGATCAATAGGAATCTTTGGTGCGTCTACAAATTCACAGTCTGTGGCATCCCGGCACAGAGTAATCGGCGAGAAAGAGAGAGAAATAATATCTGTTTCTTTGGCACGGAGATTTTCTTTTATTGAGTCTGTCACTTCCCATTTCGGTTAACAAACTGCTGAATGCAGCTCATCGTTGGACAAATATTACAGCTCCACAGCATACAAAGTGGGGAAAAAACTGTTTCAGATTGGGGGTTTAATAAGAAAGAAAGGGCAATAGTAAAAAGATGACACATCTAGAAGAATCCAAATTTTTTGGTGGTTACAGCTTTTAGAGGGAAATGTACAAGTGAAGAAGAGAGTAGGGGGTTGTTCTGTTTTGTTTTTTAAACCCTTACCTTCTGTCTTAGAATCAGTACTGTCTATTGGTTTCAAGGCCAAAGAATGGTAAGAGCTAGGCAATGGGGTGACTTGCCTATAGTCACACAGTTAGGAAGTGTCCGAGGTCAGATTTGAACCCAGGACCTCCCATCTCTATGCCTGGCTCTTGATGAGAGTTGAGTTTTGAGCTTGGCTTGATTTTTTTCTTTTCTTTTTGGTTTTTAAAAATCACTATCAGACTAAGACTATAACTAGAATTAGGAGTTCAGAGTTACTACAACTGATTCATATAAAAATGCTTTTCTTTTTCTCTCTAGAATGACAATTCTAAGTTCATAACTTAATAACCCAAAGGAGGGCTTGAGGGGGCATCCCTTCATTCACAGAGAGATTTGGAGTCTCAGTTCTTCTACCTGAATGACCTTGGACAACTCACAACCTTTCTAGTAATTCTTACTCTCTTTATAAAATGAGGAGAGAGGATAATAACTGTTGAGAGCTATCCCCATTCTAAATGAATTCTATTAAATTTTCCTTTTCTTCTTATTTTTATCCATTAAGAAAATTCCTTTCATGACCAGAAGACAGAGATTGTGATTTCTTCAGTCACTTAAAATTTAAGTAGGTTTCTTTGGTAAACAACAATGAGAAAATTTGTCCCCCTGAAGTATTCCATTCCAAATTGTGAATTGTAGGAGATTTGATGTTTCAGAAAATTCAGTGGATAGTGGTATTAGATTGGTAGGTCATTTAAATGATCATGTGACATATAACTTTGCTAACATATATCTTAAAGAAATGGAATCAGGATATTAGTAAGCAAAACAATCTTAATCCTTAAAAGCTGAAAAGTTACCGTAATTTTAGACCACAGGAGAGGCACTGTGTCCCAAAAGAGGGAAATGATGTATTTTTCTTTATTTTGTCCTCGTCAGAACTGTTATACAGTGTCTGGGCATGACATTTCAAGAAGGATACTATCAAAATGGCCTATGCCCCTTGATGGTAATAAGCCTGGAGACCATATCATATAATGATCTGCTGAAGGAGCTAGAGATGTTAGCCTAAAAAAGAGAAGTTATAGGAGGGGGCAGTATAATGATAGCTACATTGAAATATTTGAATACCAGGTAAAAGAGGAATTGGGTTTTTTTCTCTTCTTCCTTAGAAAAATAGGAACAATGGATGGAAAAAAGATTAGGGTCATATTTAAAGAAAAACTTCCTAACATTTAAGGCTCTCCACAAAAAGGAAAGGTTAGACTCTTTATGTAGTAAGTGCCCTAAGAGTGTGTGAACAAGTAGTACTGAATGATATCTGAGACCTCTGAAATTCTCAGATTTCTTGATTTCCAAGGTATTAGAATTTGTTTTATCATTATCAGATTGTATCTGCATGTGGCTATACTTACGTGGATGACAGAAACCTGTTTGTTTTTTGTAATATGCCAAGATTCTCTGGAAGTTTGCAATCTGGAAATTCATTCCAAGTAACCAAATAAATTAGCAACTATTTACTGCATAGGGATTCGAACAAGACATTTGGGGAGATTAGGGAAGCAGAGAATATGAAAGCTGCCCAAGAAATGATCCATAAGAGGCTGAAATTCACACTAGTGTTTGAATAGTCAAAAAAAGGCTATATTCACAAGGTAGAACTGATGTGCTTGAGGGACTGCTGGAAGGGGTTAACAAATGCAAAAATGAATATCCTCATAGAAGGGACAAGGAGGAGGCGGAAATGTAGGAGGTAGGAAATTGAAAAGATAGGGTGGGGTCAATTACTGAGGGTCCTGAAAGTAAGGCAGAAGAGATTGTAAACTAACTTTGAAGGCAGGAAGGAAAGATTATAGGTAAGGTGTCTAAGCAGAAGCATCATGCATAAAAAATGGGACACTAATACATTGCTGGTGGAGTTGTGAATTGGTCCAACCATTCTGGAGGGCAATTTGAAACTACTTCCAAAGGACTTTAAAAGAATGTTTGCCTTTTGGTCTAGCCATAGAACTGCTGGGTTTGTACCCCAAAGAGATCATAAGGAAAAAGACACATACAAGAATATTCATACCTGTGCTCTTTGTGGTGGCAAAAAGTTGGAAAATGAGGGGATGCCCATCAGTTGGGGAATGACTGAACAAATTGTGGTACATATTGGTGATGGAATACTATTGGGCTCAAAGGAATAATGAACTGGAGGAATTCCATGTGAACTGGAACAACCTCCAGGAAGTGATGCAGAGCAAAAGGAACAGAACCAGGAGAAAATGTACAGAGAGACTGATACACTGTGGTACAATGGAATGTAATAGACTTCTCTACTAGCAGCAATGCAATGATCCAGGACGATCCAGAGGAACTTATGAGAAAGAATTTATCCACATCCAGAGAAAAAACTGTAGGAACAGAAATGCATCACATAGTTTGATAGGGAAATGATTAGGGTTTTGATGTTAAAAGATCACTCTAATGCAAATATGAATACCATGGAAATAGGTTTTGAACAATGATACATGTACAACCAGTGGAATTTCATGTCAGCTCAGGCAGGGGGAAGGAAAGGGGGGTGGGGATCATGTAATCATGGAAAAATGTTCTAAATTTAAAAAAAGAAGAATCATGATGCATAGAAAGTGGTATCTAAAGATTAGTCTAGGAATGATGTCCAAATGTGTGAAGGCAAGAGTGAGGAGTCTGAAAGGCCTATTTGGAGACTACCTTTGTTTATTGTGCTTCTGTCTATCTTATTTGAGAATGAAATTGATATTTGGCTGGGTAAGCAGTAAGGTGTTTTGACTGATCAAATCTTTTGGTTACTGAAATTTTCTGGACAAGAATTAACTGCTAGACAAACCAGATTTCACTACATTCTCAAGTTATCAATCAAAGAAACATCTCTCACTTTAAATTTTCTTTATTCAATCACCAAAATATAAAATGAAAATTACAGTAAGGGTCCTAACTTAACATGCATAATTATTAGTAACAATCAACTAAAGGTTTGCTTCAGGCAAGAATAGGGTAGAATAAAAGGCCTACGGGCTGTTGGGGACCCATAAGATCACCTAGTCCAAACCATTCTGTGGGTGAGATAAATGAGATGCAGGGAAGTTAAGAAAATAAAAGGTGGGTTTGAACCCCCTTTCTCTGATTGCAGATTCTGTGCTCTTTCCAAATGCACTTCTTTCCCAGAGAATAATTAGCTGGTACTATCCAACCATTGTCCATGGATGAGGGGAACAAACTTATTTGTGTTTTTCCTCTATGACTGATGAGGAACTATACTACTCATCAATAAACTGGAATGACTAGACAATATTCATAATTAGAAAGACACAGATAAAAGGAATCCTCACCTGCCACTTGCATTAAGAAAAGGATTAGATTTTCAACAGGTCCTCCTTGAAGTTAACATGAGATATGGCAGTCAAAAATGGCTACATTAAGATTAGGTGGCAATTATAGAAAAGAGAATTAATAATCTTAAGAACATCACCACGGAGGGCAAATTGATATGTCTTTTGGATTCTTTCATCATGCAAGTGAGACTATAAAATGAAATTATTAGGGGAAAATGTAAAGTTTGACATGGAGTTTAAAAAACTAATTCCCCGAATATAAGATAGAGGAGGTAGGGCTTGAGAAAAGATTATTTGAAAAATATTTGAGTAACTTTTATGTCACTTAGATATGAATATGAGTTAATATGAGATATGGCAGCCAAGAATGGTGATAGGATATTTGGCTTCATTAAGAATGGGTACTACACTTCATAAAAAGGATATTGATAAGCTTTAAGACATCTTCAAGGAGGGCAACCAGGATGGTCAAAAGTTTAAAAATCAAACTGCATAAAGGCTGGTTGAAGTAACTTGGAACATTTAGATTTAAAGAAAAGAAAATTCATAGGACACAAGTCCAATATTTTTAGGTATTTGGAGGTCTGCATTGGGGTAGAGGGTTTAGACTTTTTCTCCTTTAATCCAGGGGCCAGAACTAGTAACAATACTTCATGATGGGAAAATTTTTCTAGCTAGTGGAGCTATCCAAAACTGGAGTGAACTACCCCAGGAGGGAATGGAGTATGTGCTTCCCTAGAGGTAATCATGCTAAGCCCGACCACTTCTCAGGAATGATTCTAGAAAAGATTCCTGTTGAGATCTGGGCTGGACTAGAAGGCCCCTGAGGTCTTTTCTAACTCCTAAGATTCTAGGATTCTTCTACAAGTCAATGAAAATGTGTCCAACACTTATATGTCTTCAAAATGGCTTTAAAAGGGACAGACTTACTTTCTAGCTGTGTGACCTTGGGAAAATAACTTAATCCCAATTGCCTAGCCCTTACCACTCTTCTATCTAAGAACTAATACATGGCATTGATTCTAAGATGAAAGGTAAGGTTTTTTTTTTATTTTAAATAAAAGACAGAGTCTTGATTAGAATAGGTTCAAAGCTAAGATATCATAGCTTTAACCCTAGCAGAAAGAATATTTGTTTTAAGGACCAACAGACCAAAAATGGGGATAAGAATAGCACCTATCTTTGAGAGTTGTGAGGATGAAATAAGATAAATATTTGTAGAGGGCAGTATAGTTTCAGGCACATAATAAGCATTACATAAATGCTAGCTATTATTATTACTGGTATTTTCAAGATGATAATCCTGGTTATAACCACAATATGTTGTAGACCAAAAGTATTTTAAAACTATGAACTCAATATGATAATGATAGCTAATGTTTATATAGTACTTATTATGTGTCAAGCACCGTGTTAAATGTTGTTACAATTATCTCATTTGAGTGTTACCAAAAAAAATTTGGAGGTAGCTGCTATTATTATCTTCATTTTACAGCTGAGGAAACTGAGGAAAACAAGTGTTAAGTGACTTGCCTAAGGTCACGTATCAAGTAAGTGTCTCAGAGCAGATTAGAACTCTAGCCTTCCTGACTTCATAATGTTGAAGATGCCTCAAATTTAGGATACTGCATAAGCAGGAGACCAAAGGGATGGGATACCACACACTCTTGTCAATTTCTCTAGATAATTCAATTTTCCATTGAAGGAGGTATGTGTGGACAAGGCAACATTGAAGAAGAAGGAGGCCAAACTTTTTGGTTTACCTTTTGTATGACAAAGATTCCCTATGAACAGTATCAGAAAGTGTCTCCAACAGTAACAAATATCACCAGGTTCTATTTTTAAAATTCCCTGGAATGTGCAAAAGACTTTAAACATGCAGCATTGTGCATTATCTTTTCAACAAGATTGTCTTCAGACAGAGTAGGATTAGCTGTTTTCTCTTCTGCATACAGACTATATTTTCCACATTCCATGGCAATAAAAAAAATGCTGTTCTCCATCCACTAAAAATAAATACTTTTGTTATATTCTGTTGCCTCAACAATGAATAAAACAAGCATGCAGGTTTATAATATCAATTCACAGGGCTCTTTCTGCTTCAGTGAACTGTTACTGAAAGGTTCAGAACAAAGCCACAGGCAGATCGGCCAAAGCTGCTCTAACAGGATTTACATTAAACTCAGACTGATAAGACCACATCAGAGAACTGCTCACACTCCAGGCCCTCTGATCAGAACGGGCCCCACGACTGTGAGGTACTTGGGCTCAGAGAACCTGATCACAGCATCTCTATTCTGCTTATCTGGCTTAAATTGTGAGCTCATCTTGGTGTTATCAGGCTAAAGCTAGATGAGATCAGGGAAATCCAATTTTTGCAGTGTATTTGGATATTATGAAAATTAGTGCATGGGAAGAAAAAAGCAGCATAAACCTTGAGAGAGAAAAATGTTAATCTCTTAAAGATAACAAGATATAATGATTTGGCAATCCAGAAATCCCAGGACTACCAAACAGTTAAACAGAACCACATTGTATTCTGAATCTTACCTTTTTAAGCCAATAAAGAATTCACTACTTTTAATACACAGCACTAGGTACATAGCAGGTACCCACCCAAGGAGATGCTTGTTGAAATGGACTAAGCAGAGATGCAATCATGGGATTACAGAATCTCAGAGCTGGGAAGGAATTGAAAGGTCACAGGGTCATGGACTTTAACTTGACAGGGATCTTGGATGCCATTTAGCCAAAACCCCTCATATGAGAAAACTGAGGCAAAGGGAGGTAAGTAAGTGGCAGAACTAGAATTTTAAACCTATGCCTATGACTTCAAATCCGACCCCAGTCAATGGAAGCTTTAAAGAGAGGAAGTTACTGGAATTGATTTATTCAACCCATTAGATAAAGCAAATCTTCACAATTTAAGTGTATTTGGGGGGTATTTTTGGAGACCCATTGTTTTAACCCAATAATCTCAAGGAAGTGGCAGTCTGAAGAGGCTCACTATCCTCAACTTGCAGCAAACAAAAGGAAAAAAAAAAGTCTTTTCTTGTATTCTCTCACCAAAATGAATAAAATGACTAATTAATTATTTCTTCTGCATTGTCATCTACATTTCACCACAATGAAACAAAATGTAATTTTACAAGAAAGCATTAAGGAAATAAATGAACAGGCAAAAGTGCCTGGACTCAATTAATTCTAGATTCTGATTATCTTCTAGCCTGTCATGAATGGAAGGATGCTCCTAAGACTTGTGTTCTACCACAGTATACTCTTCTCTCAAATGTTCGGAAAATGGGAAGTTCTGGCACTAACTCAAACATTCTGTATAATAGAGGGAGGCATTTTAGAAAGGTAGGAGATCAAGGGCTGGGTTTGGACTCAGGAAGACCTAGTTTCAAATCTTGCCTCTGAAATTCATTTAGCTTTGTGATGCAAGACTCATATGACTGAGTCATTTATGGATCAGGGATGGACTCTCCACATATGGAGAATGATGAAATCAGGAATGTTCTGCTCATTTGTATATCATACCAGGATGAAATATTTTCAAAGAATGAAAATGCATTAAAATATATGAAGAACTATAGAATATAAATGACTCCTTACTTGAGAAGTAAGTTTAAATGGAAGGCACTTCAAGGCCTCTCAATGCCCCAGGATCCTCATTTAAATACTATTTGACCAAATA
Source organism: Monodelphis domestica (assembly GCF_027887165.1). Lineage (NCBI taxonomy): Eukaryota > Metazoa > Chordata > Mammalia > Didelphimorphia > Didelphidae > Monodelphis > Monodelphis domestica. The sequence continues at coordinate 177,411,899 of NC_077233.1, read as the reverse complement.
TGAACATATGTATCAGGTAATGGAGACATGTAGTGAATGCAAAGATAACAGTGGAAAAAGCTCTCTCTGAGAAGCTGGGCTCTCTCTAGCAGTGAAAGGAGCAAGTGAAATAATGAAGTAATAGTTTAAGTGAGTGTATGTGCTCAAATGAAACTTTCCTGACTCCCCCAAATCCCACTGTTCCTTGCTATATTTTATTATTGTATCCACTTCTTGGGGAAGGAGGAGAGCAGATTCCAAAAAGCTCTCTTCCCCAAGAGACTTTATTACATTTATTATATTATCCTCCTTTTATCAATCACTTAAAATTAATCGGAGGGTTTTCTGGTAGTTTGCCCTTGATTTTTAGCTTTTTCACAGGGTAATCAATAGTGCAGGGCCACGATCCAGCCTCAGGTGACAGGAGGCACCTGATTTATGAGAAAGCTGGTCAGAGAAAGGCAAGTCAAATAATAGCCACATTGCTTTCTGATATCCCTTGCAAAACTGTATAGCTCTCAGGGTGACTCCATTCCCAGAAAGCCATATGAATGAGAGTCCTTTAATGTTCCTCTTCCTCTGGGGCACACTCCATATTAGGCACCATCTTGGAAAAATTTTTGGGATTCCTTCAGTCTTGGAGTCATACATTCCAGTAGGAAACACACCGACTTTCCTTCCTAACAGTTCCTGAACAAGTGGACCCCATAGTTTCTTCAGAAAATGGGTCCTTCCTTCCAGAAGAAGTCCAAGAAGAAAGAAGCGATTCTACTTGAGTCAATGCTCAAGAGGGGTTTGTAGTGAGCAGTTTAAATTAAATCTGTGTGTGTGTGTGTGTGTGTCTTTCACAGGTTTTTGGTCCCTAGCAAAAATCCAATTTTTGCTGATTGAGTACTAAATGAGTGTTTGTGCCAGAAATCGGGACATTGAAGTGACTTCTAGATCCCCCCAAGTGATCCACCGCACTAGCTAGGGGACCCAGTGAATCCTTCGACTATACTGCTTTTCCACGTAATGTATTAGGCAAATATGAGATGCATATTTAAATGGGGTGGGAGAGGGCTGTTCAAGTCAGCATAACTGATTTAATTGCTGCATTTATAGCTGCAAGTGTGTTACAAAGCAGCTGCTAACTCAGGAGCAGCAAGCTTGGCTGTAGCTGAATGTTCTTTGGCAGCACCTGGTGGAAGTGGATAAAACTACACCGCCTGCAACCGGCATGAGAAGCACAGTGGCAGCTAATCTTGTTCCAGCTCAAGATTTTCACTAGGAAACTGTTAGAGAAGCGTGAAAATTATAGGTCTCACCTTTGAGCTCATTAAGGCTAAGTTGTGTTAATTTCAGCTGTCTTCCCTTCTATTTTACCAAACAGGAAACAAGTGTTTACACAATACGAAGAGCCTTCCTACCAGGATAATTAAACGTGAGACTTGAAGCCCCCGAGATGCAGTCAGTCATCTCTAGACACTGCTTTAAGGGCCAAACATTGGATTTCAGGAAATTTGGAATACATCATACTTCTTATCATTAATCTCTGGACACAGGCAATGTTGACCCCATTATAACGTGCTTTGTTAAATCTTGCAGCATTTTCTTCAATATTGGAGAAAGGCGAATTCCACGTTCCTTTGACTTTTCAGGAGGGGCTAAGAGAGTTTGTCAGGTGTGGGGGTTTCATTTTGAGTTTTAAATAATATTAGGAAATCTGAACCGTGACATCTCTGTCTAATTTGGGGAGACGTGCAATTAATTAAGTGAGCAGAATTCAAGTTGGCCCCACAATTAATGTGAGCCCCAAGTTAGACTGCTTCTTACCTATTGAGAGAAAGGAAGGAATGACTCATGAAAAGTGACATTTCTATGAAGGATTTTAAGCACAGTGGAAGGAAAAATGGCCGATTTCTCAAAATAATATTATCGTCTTTACTACCTGATATGGATTAAGGAGTACAGCAGCACGGCTGTTCAGATGGAGAGTGAGGAGTCCTGGGTTCCATTCCTGGCTATACCATTAAGTATTTAGATGGCCATGGGCAACTTACCTTTCTCTGTGACTGTTTATTCATTTATTAATCTGACATTAATTTGTTAAGTGCTCTAAGTAGGTATCCTACTAAGCTCAAAGGGTTCTTATGATGAGGCAAAAAATATTAAAGTGACTTAAAAAGTTAAAAGTGCCATATAAATAAATACTGGGGCTTACTGCCTATGTGAATGCTCACATAAATACCCCAAAAACCGATGACCCATTGCCATCATGTGATAAATATTTTTTAAAAACCACTAATGTACTTTTGTGTGTTCAAAAAACATGCCTCTCCTTTGTCAGTGAGTGAAGAGACCTCTATAAGTTGGCTCCAGACCCCGACAAAACAGAAATAGCAAGTGGTATTACTGGTAAATGAAACCTAATCCAATCAAGCAAGCACTGTGCTAGGTGATGGAGAAATATGAGGGGGGGGGGAACTGTCACCACCCACAAGGGCTATCTGTTCTAGAGAGTGTATAGTGTGAAAAGAAAGATGTGTGTATGTACATGTTTGTGTCTATGATTTCAGAAGGGAGAGAACATCAGCGAATGTTACCAAACAATTATTTCCAAACTGAATTTCTCTTTTCCTCCAGGTTTATTAATTGCCATGAGTTTCTAAGGCTGTTACTTTCATTTCCTATTACCTTCTGTTCGTGTGTACATGACTTTATTTGTTGGAAATAAGCAATCAGTTAAAGATTCTTCTCAAATGAGACCTATCTGCGTCGGTTGCAAATTTTCTAAGTTGTAGGTGTTCATGAGATCAAGAATCCTCAGTCTCACTATACGAATATTATATGCCTGTGATTGTCAATTTAGGTAAATACTATTATTAACAGAAGAAAGCCTAACATAGTTTTCTGAATAAGAAACTTGTGTTCAAATCAGGCGGAAGTATGGAAGCCAAGAAGCATCATTTGGTCCCAACCAAATCTGTGTACCTTGATGATTCTTGGTCATAATGATGATATTCTTAAAACATTAGATTGTTTAAGTCTACTCGGGCAGACCAGGGAATATGATGAAAAAGGTTCAGGGAGACTCAATCTCTTCAACTGTAAAATAAGGAGGGTGGTTTATTTGTGGAGCCATAACTCAGGTGGGTATTCAGGGACTTTGCTTCAGAGCACCAAAATTAGAAAACACTGAGAGCAAAACCAACTAAATTTATCTTCTAGTTAATAGAAATCACGTCACCTACAAAGATATCCCATGTTGTTCTTCTTTTCCTCAATCCTTGCACTGGCCTTGAAGGATCTCAGGATCTCAGCTTTTTACCTCATGTAGCATTACATGGCCTGGGATCTCCCTCCCAACTAGGGCTTACCTCCTGGAATCTCCCCATCACCTCCTCCCTTTCAGTTGATTTTGCCTTAAAAGGTTGCTTTGGTACCAAAATGGTCTAGCTATTTCTCAGTCTAGAAGTCTTTGTAAGGTCTCCATGAGCACTAAAAGTCTCTGAGTCTCCCTGATTCTGTGAAGTTAAGTTACCAGAATTCAGCCTTTATTTTTTCTTTCATCTAATGTTCCTTATGCATGATATTCATTTATGTGAAAATGTAACACATTAGCCAGGAATTATTAAAGATTAATGATGGGAATCATGGAGATATTCAATACTTATTCCAAAAGGAAATTATTAATCACCAGTGGTGTAGTACTTTCATGGCATTTAACACTGTATAGAACTGAATATATGATTTCAAAATGATTCTTAGTGAGCATTTTCTAATTGTTTTCAAAGAGCTATTCATCTCAGCTGGATTCCTTAAAAATTTTTTCAATAAGCTAGAAACCCATCTAACCCCTTAATTAACTTTCAATTTTAGGGCAGAATATCATTGTGTGAGAGACGTTACTGTGCATTTAAAAATAATAGCCACCACTTCTAGCTTTATGATTAATATGCAATATCTTACTCTTCAAAATAAATTTATACTTTCTTAGTGGTCATGCCAGAGTTTGTTTTAGAGATTAATTTGGATTGGTTTAGAATGAACATTTTAAAAATTCTATGTATTCTACCCTCAAAGCTTCATGTCTTTAGGCACGTTAAACTCATTGCCTTTGCTTTAAGTACAGTTAACAGGAAACTATTCCTGGGGATTGCTAGGTGGGTCAGTGGATTGAGAGCTAGACCTAGAAGCAGGAGATCCTAGATTCAAATCTGGCCTCAGATGTTTCCTAGATGTGTGACCCTGGACAAGTCACTTAACCCCCATTGCCTAGCCCTTACTACTCTTCTGCCTTGAAACCTATACCCAGTATTGATTCTAAGACATAAGGTAAGGAGGTTTGTTTGTTTTTACATTGGAAGGTGTTCCTTTCCCTATTTGCCATTACTTTCTTCTTTTTTTTTAGTTGGGAAGGCAATAAGTACTTGACTTCATTCTGATGTTTCACAACACCTCAACCCTATTATTTTGAGCTAATTTAGACACTTATCATTGTTTCCAACTGGTCTTTCTACCTGGAAGCAATGGGTACCATGTGTACATATTTCGGCAGGGGAAATAGAAACACAAACCATGGGGAAAAAGAACTCAGTTGAAGAAGAGAGACTTCAATACCAGAGTCAAGTGTCCTAGGTTCACTCTATTTAAACTCACTCATTTATAAGGTCTCTGAGCTGTGTTTTAGTTTAATCTCTCCTAAATCAGATGCTTTCTGCTGGATTTAGCTCTTTTGTCCCTCTGCATTTACAGATTTCACGTAGCTGCTCCCAGGTTGGCAGGCCAACATATGAGAAATAAAATGCAATCCTGGTATCTGACACTTCAATTTAGCTTCTTCAGCAGCAAAGATCATCAACTCCACTGCTTTCTCCTATGACAGAAGATCACCTAAATATCACTTAACTGGTGTGAGCCCTGCTGGTAATGCAGATGCTGTCTCCCCACTACATTACCATCAGGCTGCCTAGAACAAAAATCAATTTTTAATTGACTGGATTATTGGAGCACTGTGGTTCATCCGCTGTGCCCTGCTGAAAAATTTTCCTTCTTTTCCTATCTCCTGAAAGGGGGAAACTTCAAAATCCTCTAATAAATTGATAGCAGGAAGGGCTACCACCAAAAGTTTACATTTCTTCTCCTCACAAAGTGAATTTTGGGACAATATCCCCTCCCTCCCTCTTGCTTTTGTTTGGCTAGGCAAACCAGGAAAGCAGAAACCTCTCTACAACTTGAATATATATAAATCAGGCAGCACACCTAAAGTCAACAGAATGTGCTGCTTTTCTAGTTACTTCCAGGTACATTTTCATGAAATTGGGGGGTCTTTAAATATTTAGTCTTGTCTGTTAGAAATTGGAGGTGAAGCCCCCTTAACCTTCAAAGATGGAGAGTGGAGGAACAAAGCAACTGGAAGAAGAAGAGAGAATAACTGGCCAATTGGGGTAAAGTCAGTGATTAAGCCTTGTGGGGTTCCTGTTTTCAAATCTCCTCAAAGTGAAACCAGGAGCAAAAATTTAGGATTATAGAGTGGATGTTTCAGAAAATTAAATTTGTCTTAATATAAGAAAAAACTATCTAAAAAACAGAGCTATTCCAAGTAGAATGAACTGCTTTAGGACAGAGAATAATGATTTCCTCATCCATGGAAGTATCAGGGTAGTGGCTGTATATCTACCTATTGGTCAGGTGTGCCAAAGGCAGGATTCTTTTCTAGACAGAACTATAATGTCTCCAAGATCCCTTTCAGTTTTAGGATTCTTTGGCAAAGGGAAAATAATTTTGGGTGAGGTAATCTGAATTCCAAGTTGGTCAGTATATTCTTTAAAAAAAAATCATTTAAAATTAGATGTGGTACAGGATCATGAGCCCCAAATTGAACAGCTGGCATACCCAGTTCTACTTTTCATGTGTAAAAACTGGAACTTGGGGTCAATCAATCTGCTGTGGTCTGTATTGCCCAGAAACGTTGAGCTCAGCAATCATAGGATGTCAAATTGAAAATTCATTGTGAAGCAGCACCATGAAATAATAAAGAGGCACTTTAAGAAGATGGGCTGAATGCTGAAGCCTCTTAAGATGGGAACACAAGAACCTTCAAGCCCAGGACTGGGCATAGGCCTGGGTTAATCACCCTCCTTCCTCCATCCAGATGACAATATGATAAGTTGTTCCCTTATTCCTAGACTTCTCAGAAAACCCAGAGTCATAGGTTCTGATGATTAAATACATCTGATTTGTTATCATCATCAATGATGAATAGGGTGAGCTATTTCAGATAAATGCTCTTCCTTTCTATGAGCCAACTGCTGACTCTATTGCTATGGCCCTATAACAAGCCTCTCTAATTCTTTGGAATAGAAATCTGGCCAGAAAAACAACAACCACCACCACAACTCAGAGTACATATAAAATGTTGCCAGAAATAAACAAGTTGAGTGAAGATAAATGGCCAAACTGATTGCCCCAAGAACTTAATGTAGTCTAAGAGCATGGTTCCACTAGAGACCAGAAGAGATTTTTCCATTCCCTGTAGTTTATTAAATAAAAGCATTAATAATTCATTACTTCAAAAGGAGGGAGGAAAAATACTACTTTTAGCACATTTATATTTTCCCAATAACTATTAAAACTCACAATGTAAGTTTCTCTTCTAAATTTCAATACTTAATATATTCATTTTTAGTTGGACACAAAAGTAATATTTACCTCCATGAAAGCCATGATTTGTGAAGAAATATTGATAATAGGCAAAACAGGGGAAACACCTTTTTGAGAACTATTCACAAAGTTGACAATATAAAACTGGAATTCAAAGGTTCTATTGACCCATTCTACCCTCAGAGGTTGAAAACTGCATGTCCTTGGATAATGTCAAGGGGAAATATCTATCATGAATCTAATTTTTTCCCGAGACCCCCAAATATGCCTTTGAAATTTATCTAAATTAATAATTACTCTAAATTACTAATACTCTACTAAAGAGAAATTAACCCAATGCCTGATATTGATACCATACATCCACAAATCACTAGTTATTACTAGCAGACATAATTTTTTAAAATAAATGTATGTAGTGAAAAAGTCAAATGTCAACTAATTTTGTAAATTAAATGAAAAGTTAAATACTAAGGGAGACAGCTTTTTAAAAAACCTTCATCTTCCATCTTAGAATCACTACTATACATTGGTTTCAAGGCAAATGAATGGTAAGGCCTAAGGCAGTGGTGGCTAAGTGACTTGCCCAGGGTCACAAAGCTAGGAGTGTCAGCCAAGATTTGAACCTGGGACCTCCCATCTCTAGTCCTGGTCTCAACCCACTGAACCACCTAGCTGTCCCTGGCAGATAGAATTTCTTTCTCTCTCTCTCTCTCTCTCTCTCTCTCTCTCTCTCTCTCTCTCTCTCTCTCTCTCTCTCTCTCTCTCTCTCTCTCTCTCTCTCTCTTTCTTTCTCTCTCTCTTTCTTTCTTCTTTTCCTTCCTTCCTTCCTTCCTTCCTTCCTTCCTTCCTTCCTTCCTTCCTTCCTTCCTTCCTTCCTTCTTTCCTTCCTTCCTTCCTTAACCCTTACCTTTCTTAGAATCAATACTGTGTATTGGCTCCAAGGCAGAAGAGGTGTAAGGGCTAGACAATGGGGGTTAAGAGACTTGCCCAGGGTCACACAGCTGGGAAGTGTCTGGGGTTAGATTTTAACTGAGGACCTCACACCTCAAAGCTTGGCTCTCCATCACTGAGCCACCTACTTGCCTCCAAGGGAGACAGCTTTTTAAAGAAAATCCAGCAAGAAGAGTATTTTTTTAAACAATCATTGCTAATTTATTTGTTTTGTCTGTTCTGGTTTTCACTTTTTTTTTTTAAAGCAGTTTGACTTAGTGGATAGAGAGCCACAACCAAGAACTTGTAGATATGTCTTACCTTTGACACAGAAGGGGCACAGTGGAGAGGGCGCTGGGTCTGGAGTCAGAAAGACCTGAGTCAACTCCAGCTTCAGATACTTACTAACCTATATGGCCCTGGACAAATCATTTCACTATATTTATTTCAGTTTTCTAATCTGTAAAATGAGCCAGAGAAGGAAATGGCAAACCCCTCCAGTGTCTTTGCCAAGAAACCCCATAAAGGGATTAAAAAAGGGTTGCAAATAATAGGGTGAATGAAAATGGTTCCAGAAAAACAAACTCTGATAAAATAACAAAATCTGACCTGGATCTGTGGCCTTAAAGAACTGGGAGAGTGTCTTAACTTCTCCAAGTGCCACTCAACTCTCCACAACTATAAATTGCAAAGGAGTTGCAGCTCTGCCTTGGTGGAGATTATTTCCTCACCCAGAATACTCAAACCAATGAAGTGACAGGTCTAGCCTCTCATCCCCAAAAAAGTTTTTTTTTTAAATCAATGGGCAGCAGCATGGTTGCTCAGTGGATAGATCTCCAGAGGTAGAGAAAGGAGGATCTGAATTCAAATGTGGCTTCAAATTCTAACCTGGACCTAGTCCAATTGTACAGCTCTTACTACTCTTCTGCCTTGGAACTATTATGCAGTACCAATTCTAAGATAGAAAGTATTTTTAAAAAATTAATGAGGCTTCAGTTTTGAAATTAATTTTCCCTCTAAAAATGGTCAGGTAGAGTTTTGGTGGAAACCCTCTGTTCACAAAGAGCTCTGAAACTAAAAAAATTTGATATTAAAAAAAAAAAAAACATCACAAGCTATATAAGAGGTTTCACCAAACCAAAGGTGTATTCCAGGCTCTGGCTTACAGATGCAATTAGCCTGCATCCTCCTCCTTCCCATCCTGAGGGTTGGACTCTACCTTCTACATCATCTGCTTCCTGGCAGCAGTAATTAGAGCAACAAGTGAATATGGATAGCTCAAGGATCACTGATGCCTTTCCAGGAGGCCAGAGGGGGACTGCCAAACTGGGAAGCAGTGATTTGGTTTGCCTGCTCAAGCTCACAGAATCTGTCTCTCTTCACCTGCCTCTTCTTGGCTCCCTGGCAAGTGAATTTCCCTTGTTGGTCTTTCCCTCGATTTCTCTCACCTCCTGCCCCCGGCCCTTACGAGGAGAGGCCCCAGCTGCACCGCATACCATTCACCACCACTCAAGTGGTGTAGCTTCCTATGCAGAATTCCCCTCTCTGCCAAACCCTGTTGATCTATGCTTCTAACACATAATTATCTTAATTTAGGTGTATATTTTGTGACAATATTTTGGATAAAACCAGCACTTATTCTTCTCTATTACAAACATTTATGTAACAATGCCAGCCGATTAATCTGAGGAATGAGGAGAACAGACATGAAAATTTCACCCACAGGAAACAAAAAACCAGTCTTTCAGTATAAATATGTACTCCGAAATTCATAACTTATTGCAGAATGCTATTGATATTTCAAAAATGTATTTGTCCCTTGGACATATTCATAAGCGTTCTGCAGGTCTACAGACACATCTATTTAATAACTGTACCACATAATTCTTCTTTGCTACATATACATGAGAACCTGCAAACATCCCCTCAATCCCCACAACAAAGGTAATAAGCCTTTGTCTTGCCTTTTTTTCCTCTGCTTTAAGCATTTCCCTTAATGAGCTTTGGTTCTTTGTACCTCCAGAGATTTAGTATTCTGTCCAACAAAACAATTTATTGCCCAAAATGTTCCTGCTGCAGATAAAATCTTAGCTTCCCCAATACTTCTGGCTTCACAGCTAATACCCTAATGTTTCATTTACAGCTGAACAAAGCAGCTTATCTCCACTAAAAGGGGAATTAGTCGTAAGAAATAATTTCAATCATCTGTTCAGTTTCCTAAGTAAAGTGATGACTTGTGCATTCCTGTTTCTATCTGATGACAGGTGTGTTGCGGTTCCTGGAATATAGAGCAGTTTCTGTCACCTAAGCTTTGTAATTTGAACAATGCAGCTACATAGATCAGGGAAGAGTTAGGTCTTGGCTGTCAAAAAAAAATCTACACTCAGAAATATGCTGTAGTCAGCATTCCAGAGCTACAGATTGGGTACTAACTCAAGGGAGGAAAAAAATCAGTTTGAATCAACAAATGACTCCATTTTTTTTTTGTCGTTGTTGTTGTTAGGCCCCCTCCCCAAGGCTGCAACACTAACACTTATTTCTCTCTCCCTCTCTCCTCTCTCTCTCTCTCTCTCTCTCTCTCTCTCTCTCTCTCTCTCTCTCTCTCTCTCTCTCTCTCTCTCTGTCTCTGTCTCTCTGTCTCTCTCTCTCTCTCTCTCTCTCTCTCTCTCTCTCTCTCTCTCTCTCTCTCTCTCTCTCTCTCTCTCTCTCTCTCTCTCTCTCCCTCCCCCCCCTCTCTCTCCCACACACACATACAGACGTGCTGAGGCACCCTACACGTTCCCATGGATGTGAGTACAGTCTTCTTTATGTGTATACAGCAATGGAGGTTGACTCAAATTGTCTGGAGATTGTAAAGCAAGACTTGGGGGAAAAACAGCCTGGCAAAAGGATCATGGATGACTTTGCTGCAGTGAGCAGATCATTTACATATGGCAGCAAGAAAAGCTCTTCTTCACCTTAACTTGAGGAGAAATCCAATGATATATCTCTTATATTACCACTATTAAAGGCCAAAGAGCAGCACCCAAGAAAATCTGAATTTTTTTAATCGAATTGAATTGAATTTTGAATGAATGAAAAAGTCCATTGAGAAACCAGTTTATCCCACCTGGGAATCTGTAAACTGGTTTTCCCTGATGTGGATAAGGGAAGGATGGAAATGGTAAGACCTTGATCAATGGAGATGCACAAGGAATTCACACACAATTTCACTTAAGTCAGTTCTACAAATATTTAAGTGTCTCCCATGTGCAAGTCACCATCATTTACGCTGCTTTTCTTCTTTTTAGGATGGTTATGATGAGGTTAATATAACAAAAGCACTTAGAAAAGAAAAAATGCTATATAAATACAAGATATCTCATGAGCTAATCTACTTTAGAGTTTTTGCCAGAAAGCTAAGCATCCTTTAAGATGCAAACACCTACAGGCTCTATCAGTAGGATAGGAGAGTTTCCTAAATAGGTTATCCTTTGATATAGATTCTTAAATAAGTTATCCTATTGATAACTTAAATAGGTTATCCTCTCCTTTGAACATGAAGGTATTCCTCAGGTGCTGGAAATGCAAAGGCAAGAGTCAAAGTCTTTGCCCTCAAGGGAACTTGCACTTTACTGAAATGAAAGAGGTGTGGTTGTTAATTAAATTTTTCTCCTTAATGAACTCCCCTAAGCTGAGATCCTGTCTAGAGTTGTGATCAGCATCTCTTCCATTAAGTGATTCTTATTATGAAAAATACATGTGTAAACTGTTTTACACAAATTTTTTCCCTATGACAAAGAAAAATATTTTATTCATATCCTCATTAAGGAACCTATTTCTTTAAAAAGACAAGTTTTTTTTTTTTACTCAGTTAAGTACAATCTAGTGGACATAACCAAATATCTCTATTTCCATTGAGAATCATTTGATGCCTCAAAAGCATGAATATGAATCTAAATTCTCATCATGTTAAATGTCCCTGTTATTTCATTTGAGATAAAATATGTTATATTAACATGCCTCAAATAAGATAATATATCTGATTGAACATACCTCTAATGAGATAACATATATAAAGTGCTTTGTAATTCTTAAGGGACAATATAGTTGATATATTATTTATTATTATTATTCAGAAACTGAACTGAACCTATCTTAAACATAACAAAAATTCTGGCCATTGTTTTTCTTTTTCCTTTTTACTAAATCCCTATTCTCAGATTGCTGTCTTATAATCTTTTATAAATACAAAAAAAAAAATAGAGCATCACAGAATTTTAACGGTAACAGAGCTATCTTTGATATCAACTAGTCCAACTTCCTCATTTTACAGATGTTGATTCTGAGACCCAGCATTATAAAGAGACTTGTTCAAGGACATTATGCTACTTGGGGACAGAGGTGGAATTCAAATCTAGATCCCAGGTTTCCTGTACAATATCAGTCTCTAGCTAGCCTTGAACCTAAGTGGTGATACTGTCTTCTGTGGTAAAGAGTAGTCTTCTTCATGGCATGATTTTTATGATAGAACATATATATATTAAATGTCAAACAGATTTTCCCTATCCATTCTGAAAAAAAGTCACATAACTTATATGGAGTGATGGCTTCTGTCTCTGGAATTCTTAGAATTATTACCTCCTTCAAAGTAGTCATTTTTTCAGATTTTTTCCCTTTGAATCCAAAGAGCATTTTATTGGAATAATAGTAATGTTTCATATTATTGAGTGCTTTTTATGTTGAAAAATATTTCCACACAAAAGCCATGGGGGTGTGGGAAATGCAACAACCATTACCTTCATTGTACAAGTGAAAAAGTCAAAGCTCAGAGAAGTAAACTGAATTGTCCAGGATCCAGGTCATATGTGAGGGGAACACGTACCCAACAAGTGATTGACTATCCCAAATCAGAAGTAATAAAGAATCTTGGTATGACAAAACGATATATACTCGGCCAGGACTCTGAGGACCAAAGTTGTGACCCAGACTTTAAGAAGCAAACAACGTACAAGGCAAGAATCATTTCTCACCTTAGACTCTCTCATCCTGAAGCCCCAAATTGTCAATACCAGCAAACAGATGATGAGTAAACATGGCAGGACACTGAAATGCATCCATCCCTGATATGTAGATTTTATACTATACAGGCCAGGACTCTAGTTAAGGAAGAGTGTTGGACAGAAGAGGTAAAATAGAGTTTCACATCTTCTGGGATCTACATGGGATTCCTTTGCAGTTAAAACTAAGAAGAGGAAACATGGGAGCTATAACTCCTCCAATCTTCTTTCTCTTCTGTTCCAAGGAGAGAAGACTCTTTCAAGTGTTGTATTAAAAACAATGGCTTACTAAGTAAATAAAAAGAACCCCTTAATATGTCAATGAAAATGCCTCACTATTTCTTTTTCCTATCACATTTCTGTCCCATTAAAAATATATCACTGCTTTGTCAACATACTTTACAAATTCAAGAAACCTCAAGCTTAACTAGACAAAACAAAATCAATTCATGCAGTTGTGATTAAAAGACTAGGTTAGGTTACTACACATATGGTAAACCTAGAGAATCTGCCAACTAATCAGTAGTGGTGGAGATGTAAGACAAGACTTGAACAAGATAAGAAAATAACAAATTGGGTATTTCATTCCCCTCTGCCTCCCCATTCACATTTTTTTAAACCCTTCTCTTCCATCTTAGAATCAATATTATATATTGGTTCCAAGGCAGAAGAGCTAGGAAACGGGAGTTAAGTGACTTGCCCAAGGTCAAATGGCCAGGAAGCTTCTGAGTGCAAATTTGAACCCAGGTCCTCCCATTTCTGGGCCTGACTTTCAATCCACTGAGCCACCTAGCTGTCACCTGAAATGTGCTTTCAAACATTCTCTTTTCCAGAATCATCCTTCCATTGGGACATTGAACCAGAAAGTGACCTCTTTGGAAATCTCCCTATTGATTAATTCTCAGTGGATTTTTAGAATCATGGAATCTAAAAGTCAGAAGACGTTGTAGAAGTCATGTCATCTAAACTAAACTGGGGACCCTCTCCAGTGTAGAGTACAAAGTGTCATAGCTTCCCCGGGTGAGAAGTGGATCACTTCAAGGGTACCCCCTCTTCTTCTAGAACTCTGTTCCCCTATCTTATACCAAAGATAAGCACATTCAACTTCTATTACAAATAATAACTTCCATTCCCCTAAGCTCTTCCTAGTACCTTCCCTGAACTCTGGGTAACTCAGGTATGGAATTTTTCCAGTTCTAAGAGAGAGCATATAGCTGTTTTTATCTGGTAATATAACTGACTTTCTGATAAAACCCTGAGGCAGATTAAATTAAACAACAAGATAATTTTATCTAAGAAATGAATTCAAGATATAAGGAAATTTTTTAAATATATTGGGTACTGAAGAATATGTTAAACCAACAAAACCATGACAGTTTGTATGTTGGAAAGTGTTGAAATGTTCTGGGGAAGACACAAAGTTATATACTGTAATTTTCCTATTCTTTTCTCTCTTGACTTTAAGAATAATGAAAATATGAAAAAAGTCTAAAGTTAGAGATAGTCCTAGACCTTCAAATAGACCCACTTTTATAAATGAAAGGGGAAAAAAGACTGATTTTATATTATAGAAAACAATAATTCATATTTATCAATACCTTCTAATAAATTCATTTCTGTGTTTTTTTTAGGAAATACTTTTTATAAAGAGATACTCTAGAGTAGAGGTTAGCAAACTATAGCACATAGACTACTTTAAAGCTTAGACCCCATGATATGGTGGAAAGTACATTATATTTGGAGTCCAAAGACCTGAATTTGAATTTCTCCCTTACTCTGTGATACCTCTGTGACCTTAAGGAAGTTAGTCTTCTGAAATTATTCTGCATGCATGCCATTTCTTATAGCACAATATTATTCCATTACAATCATACACCATAATTTGTTCATCCATTCCTCAAACTATGGACATTCCCTCAGTTTCCAATTCCTTCAGGACCACAGAAAGGGCTGCTATAAATATATAGGTCATTTCCCCCATTTTTAAAAAATCTCTTTGGGATACAGACCTAGTAGTAGTAGTGATGGGTCAAAAAGTATGCACATGATAATAAATGTATAACACAGATTGTATTGCTTGACAGCTCCAGGAGTGGGGAGAAAAGGGAAGGAAAGAAGGAGACAATTTGGGTCATATAACTTGAGAAAACTTATGTGGGAATTTGTTATTACAGGTAATTTGTAAAAAAAAAAACAACAACTTCATAATGGAAAAAAAGGTATGCACATTTTTATAGCCCTTTGGGCATAGTTCCAAATTGCTCTCTGGAATGGTTGGATCAGTCACAACTTCTCCAACAGTGCATTAGTGTACCAATTTTCCTATCTCCTCTCCATTATTTATCATTTTCCTTTTCTGACTTATTAGTCAATCATATAGGTGGGCAACAGTACCTCAGAGTTATTTTTTAATTTCTCTAATCAATAGTGATTTCAATCATTTTTTCAAATGACTATAAAAAGTTTGAATTTCATCTGAAAAATGCCTATTCATATTCTTTCACCATTTATCAACTGGGGAATGTTTGTATTCTTATAAATTTGACTCAGTTCTCAATTTTTTGAAAAATGAGACCTTTATCAGGGAAACTTGTTGAAAAAACATTTTTTACCAGCTTTCTACTTCTAATATTGGTTGTGTTAGTTTTATTTTTGTGGAAATGTTTAAATTTAATATAACCAAAATTATCCATTTTACATCTCTTACTGCTCTCAATCTCTTATTTGGTCACAAATCTTTCCCTTGTCCATAGATTTGATAGGCAAACTATTTCATGCTACCCTAATTTGCTTATGGTATCACCCTTTATTTCTAAAATATGTATTCAGTTTGACCGTATCTTGGTATATGGTATGAGATATTGTTCTCTGTCTGTTTTCTACCCATATTGTTTTCCAGTTTTCACAGCACTTTTTGGCTAAAAGTGAGTTCTTAAAAAAAAAAAAGGATTTTTGGGAACACTATCCACATGCAGAGAAAGAACTGTGGGAGTAGAAACACCGAAGAAAAACAGATAATTGATCACATGTTTTGATGGGGATATGGTTGGGGATATAAACTCTAAATGACTACCCCAGTGCAAATATCAATAATATGGAAATAGGTTTTGAACAATGATACAGGTAAAACCCAGTGGAATTGATTGTCATCTATGGGAGGAGGGAGAAAAGAGGGGAGGGAAAGAACATGAATGATATAACCATGGAAAAATAATCTAAATTAATTAAGTAGAAATTTTAAAAAGGATCTTTGGGTTTATCAAATATTAGATTACTCTGACAGTGAAAATTACTACGTATTGTATTCTACTGATCCACCACTTTATTTCTCAGTTAGTCCTAGATTGTCTTCATTACTATCACTTTATAATACCATTTGAGATTTGGTACTACTACACCAGTTTCCTTCACTTTTTTCCATTAATTTTCTTGATATTTTTGATGCTTTATTCTTCCAGATGAATTTTGTCATTATTTATTCTAGTTCTATAAAATGTTTTTTGTAGTTTGATTGGTATGGCACTGAATAAGTTATTTAGATAGAATTGTATTTTAATTATACGACCTTGACCTACCCATGAGAAATTAACATTTTCCAAATTATTTATATCAGACTTTATTTGTAGAAAAAGTACTTTGTAATCATGTTCATATTGTTCCTAGATTTGTCTTGGTGGGCAGACTCCCAGGTATTTTATATTGTCTAGGACTATTTTAAGTATAATTTCTCTTTCTATGTCTTGCTGCTGGACTTTGTTGGTAATATACAGAAATGCCAATGATTTATGTGGGTTTATTTGGTAAATTGCAACTATGCTAAAGTTGTTAATTATTTATACAAGTTTTTTAGTTGATTTTCCAACATTCTCTAAGAATATCATCATACCATTTGCAAAAGAGTGATAGCTGAGTTTTCTCATTGCTTATTTTAATTTTTTCTGCTTCTTTTTCTACCTTTATTACTAAAACGTTTCTAGTATAATAAAGAGTAATAATGGTGATAGTGGGCATCTTTGCTTCACCCCCTGATCTTTTAGATTTCAGGCCCTTATCTCTATCCACTGTGCTGCTCATACCTACGTTTTAATATGTGAACACATTATTTCCCTATATATAATTTAAGTTTCTTAAGGACAAGACATGTTCAATTATTGTCTTTGTATCACTTGGACCTATCACAGTGACTAGTACAAACAGGTACTATACATATTTGATGGTTGTTTATGGAGATTTAAGAAATGCAATGCAAAGTCATATATTTATTTGTGTATATTTTTTTAAAATCCTGGGAGGATGATACTACAGATGAGATTATAGTCATTTTACAGATAGGAACACTGAGGTCAGGGATGTTGCGTTATCCTTAGTCACACAGCTAATAAATGTAAAAAGGTAGAATTTGAAGCCAAGTTTCTCTTAAGTCCAAAACTAGCACTTTTACTGCAATATCATGATCATGGAAATAACTCTTTACAGAATAATTGTCCCTTAACACAAGACTCAAAATTCAATGTGCTTTTTCTCCATCATCCAGATTCCTATTTATACATATTCATCTGAAAACACTGGCATTAAACAAAAAAGTTATTGTATATTTACATTAAGGAATCCTCCTACTATATTTTATATTATATAATTCCCATACTGTTAGCAATGACTTCAATAAAAGGATATATGGCATTCATTTCACATTTGTAGATGACATGAAGCCAGGAAGATTACTGAACACACTGGATCAGAGAATCAGAAGCCAAAAAGATCTCAATAGACTAGAATGATTAGATAAACTTAATAAAATTAAATTTAATAAGGATAAATACACTACACTTGGGTTTTTAGAAAAATCAGCTGTACAAATGTAAGATGGGGAAGCATGAGTAGACAAGAGCTTATGTAAAAAATACATAGAAACTTTAGTGAACTACAAATTCTGTAAAAGTTTACAGAGGCTTCTTTAGTTAAAAAGTCAATATAGTCTTAGGTGACATTAATAAGAGGAGCATTTGTCCCAAGTATGGAAGTTAATAGTCCTGATGTATTCTGCTTAGGTAAAATCAAATCTAGAATTTTGTGTTCAATCTGGGTGCCACATTTTTGGAATGACATTGACTAAACTGAGAAGGGCTACCATACTGGTAAAGAGACTCACAACCAAGTCATATGAAGATCTCTTGATGGAAATGGAGATGTTAACTTGGAAAAGAGATAAATTAGAGGGCAAATAATTGAAATCTTTGAATCTAGTGTATGGAAGAAGTAACCCCTCCTGTATGACTCCAAAGGTCAAAGTAGTTTATATATATATATATATATATATATATATATATATATATATATATATAGTATAATATATAGATGTTGCTTGAGATTTAGGTTTTAGCCTACCAATTAGAGCTGCCTAAAATTGAATCATGGCCTGAAGAGGTACTATATCAACTTCCTTATGATTATTAGTTGAGAATATGGTAGTGAGAATGGGTAATAGATATCTCTAAGATTATAAGGTTCTGTGAGCCACTTAAATGTTTGGTTAAAATTGCCTGACTTTGAACTCTGATACCTCTACATATTCCCATTCCATATTGGTTTTTTCCCAGTCCCCTGGGATCAACCTTTCCATAGGTTTAGCCCATTCTCATGCTAAAACACCACCATGCTTCCTCCCCTTAGCCTTATCTCAGAATTCCCTGTCATGTCTCTTCTTTGGATTCATAACACATCCTAATGAAAAATCTTGATTCATTCTGATCAATGATATTTTTTCTTTGGTCTGTACTTACTAAACACCTATGCACGATCTTCTGTCTGTATATTTCTATTGTGTTCTTCTATAGGTGGCCTCAGGATCCTCAAACTTTTGAAGATAGTCTGACACTCAAAAGTCATATCAGATAAGAAATGGAGAAGAGACAGGGATGATGCTATCAAGTATTAATGAGTGATCTGTGTTCTTTTGAATATCATAACATTTCTGGAACCTTGCCTGGCAGGTAAAAAGGACTGTGAAAATTAATAAAAGGCATTAGATGAGAATTTGACAAATGTTTATTAAAGAACTATTATGTTCTTAGCTCCAAGACAATTATAAAAGAATGGCACAGTCCCTGCCTTCAAGGATTTTACTATTTAGTTTAGGGGTCTGAGACATACCAATGACATGAGAAATATACTCATGAAATAATTTGTGTGATAGTACATCATAAAAGCCAATGGTACAAAACCAAAACATATACTTCAGACAATAGTTGCATGAGATGTTATAAAGGCAAATGGCTTCAAGGAGAAGGTAAAAATCTATCAGAGTATTACAAGTTTAAAGCTAGAAGGAACATGAGAGTCTATTCCAAACTTTATATTTTGTGGAAAAGAAATTGGAAGCCCAGAAAAGTTAAATCATTTGCTGAGGTCAACAGAGGTAGAAAGGGGAAAAGATATCATTCCAACCCAGGTCTATCTCTAGCATTCTTTTTGTTACAGGATTTTCTTTCCCTAATAACTTACTTGATATTATTCACAATAACCTCTCAGATAAAACTCTCTGTTACCATCTTTTATAGTACCACTGGAGAAATGGAGATAGAGGGAAAGGGACCTTCTCAAGGCAACAGAGTGTAAGATTACATTAAGAACTGTATTTTATGTAAGAGGCCTTGATGTCAATCCTAGCTCTGCTATTGTCTACTTGCATGACTTTAGGCAAATAATTTCACTCTCTGGACCTTCGTGTCCTCAGTTGTAAAATGGGCAAATTAGAATAGATGATCTCTAAGGTCCCTTCCAGCTCTAAATCTATGATCCCATCATTCTAGGAAATGAACCTGGAAGTGAATTGAGGAACAACAGGTGCCCATTATTCCCTCTTGGCAATTTTTTCTTCTAGGCTAAAGCTGATTATCCTAGTATGATATTAGACCTCACACCCTAGATTGGTTGTATGCCATAGTTATATATAGGATAGAAAACTGATGTCAAGAGAATACTTAGAGGAAACTCAACTCTTGGGTGCTGCCACTGGTGTGACTTGTTTGAAACAAGTAATATGTGAAAATTCATACATACAACAATGCATAGACAAGCAACAAGAGGCTTTACCAAAAGATTCTTTATAGGATTCCTTTAAATAATGAACCCCCTCTATGCACCCCAAATATGATTCAATTGACAAAACCTTTTCAAGAATACATCTATTAAGCAAAGAGAGAGAGAGAGCCTCACTTAGTGGTTCTAAAAGCTTCCCAGGGGAGATTTATTGAGCCTAATATTTAAAATTATTTGGGAGAGAATTCCCATTGGACTTGGAGACCTTGATCTCCTGAGAAATTATAATTTACTTCCTAATACAGACAGGGTTTCTAGCTTGTTAACATAAAGGGGCAGAGAACTACCAACATGAGGGAAATTGTGCATGACCTACAACTGAAACAACACTCTAAGTTGAAGGGATTGGAGAATCATCCAGTCACACAGAGCTTCATTCCAGGTTCATCAAATGTTTCCACGGTAGTCTTTGGGATATTTTAAAATGCCTCTTTAAGTAATTTTTAGAGTTTGGGATGACTATACTCTGTTTTGTATTAAATATATCCTCCACTTGCCAACTAGCTTATAATTGTGATATTAAATGAAACAAGTCATATGCACAACTGTCAACTATGCATCCAGGTGATGAGAATATACAAATGGAAGCATGCCTAATTGGGAATTCATTAGGAATAAGCAGTGCCCTCAAAGACATACTTCGTTACAGCTATGTAATGCCTCTCAGGACACTAAATTTCTCTTGGTTACATGCATGTGGTAATAAGCAAGTCCTGGCTGATCATTTTGGTTTGGAAGCTTTCTGCGTTCCCAGGTTTTGTTTATTCTCTGTGCTTAGGCAGCTTGATGAGAAGAGAGTGGAGCAAACACTGTATAGAGAGAGAGAGAGCAGGCCAAGCAGTAAATATATAACAAATCACTATGAACCAGGATGCAGGGGAATGGAAAAAAGTTACATAATTTCTCAAGCAAAGAGACTAGATCACCAAAACAGTATGGTACAATGGACAGAGTCCTAATTTCCTGTTGTCTGGGTTATCATCTTAACAGCTGGCACAGTGACTTTGGGCAAAGTTGATTTAAGTTTCCTCTTTTTTGGAAAATGAGACTCCCTCAGTGTGGCAATGAGAAGGCTGTCTAGTGAAGATCAAATTAGAGAAGTTATGTACATACTGTCTCCCCTTATTAGAATGTGAGCTTCTTGAGAGCAAAGATTATGATTTTGCCTTTTCTCCAATGAAGTACTTAGCACAGCTCTTGGCCCCTAGCAAGTGATTAATAGGAGCCTGCTTGTAAACTATAGAGTGTTTTGCCCACATAACATGGTGGTAACTATTATCACTGAGTAGTTATACATAAAAATTTATAGTAATTCCTTTGGAAAATGGAAGTTTAAGTCACAATTTTTTAATCAGCAAGCCAGCATAATTTAAAAAAAAATTCTTTGTGGATCATTCCT
This sequence comes from Monodelphis domestica, assembly GCF_027887165.1. NCBI lineage: Eukaryota > Metazoa > Chordata > Mammalia > Didelphimorphia > Didelphidae > Monodelphis > Monodelphis domestica. Next base: position 177,390,809 of record NC_077233.1, on the reverse strand, counting down.
CCTTCATTGGTCTTTGACCATAGATCGAATAGTAACCAAAGTGGAAAAATAAATGGTGACAGATATACATATGTTTCTGTTATATAATTGGATACATTTTAAAGTTGGTTTAGAGGATCAAATGGGAAGGGTAGATATATAGATGAGAGATATAGGAAGGACTATTTCTCTTCCCACCCCAACTTACCCAAAACATGAACATGTAAGCATGGAGTCTGATGTGCCCTGGAAATTTCAGGAAATATTTCTTGAAGTATGAAGTTGAAGAATCATAAGGTTATTGTCCTAAGGAACAAATTCACTTAATATCTTGGGAAGCTGAGATGAGTAAACTGTCAGCCCTGCTCTATTACATGACCAGGAACACATGGAAGCAAGACCTCAGATTGTGTATAGTTTTACAGGTGAATGAATGAATGAAAGAATTATTAAGAAAAAGCACTGTGCTGATGACATTCAGTGGTTCCGTTATGCACAAAAAGCTTGGAATAGAATGAAAAGAGGTCAGAGGCTCTCTCTCTCTCTCTCTCTCTCTCTCTCTCTCTCTCTCTCTCTCTCTCACACACACACACACACACACACACACACACACACACACACACACACACACACACGATAAGAGTCCACCCTACAGTTCTACACCTTTTATGTATCTGAAAGCCTTACTAAATTCCTTTTTTCATCCTTGGATCAAAGCACTGATTTTTTTCTCTCCCAAACTCATATTCTAGATGGAAAATACCTTTAAGCCTTCTCCAAAACCACAGATGATTCCAACCAGACCTTTCCCAGTAACTCTGAAAGTTACCATACTCCACTGTCATGTTTTATAATCCAAAACTTCCCATTACTTTCAATTTTTGAAAAAATGCTCCTTAATTCAGTTCAATCTCCATCAGTTGTTAAATTGATCTTCCTTAAGCACAGTTCTGAACACAGAATCTTAATATTCATTAAACTCCAGTGGCTCCCTATTACCCAAGGATCAAATATAAAATCCTCTGTTTGGCTTTTAAAGTCTTGTATAAACTAACTACTTTCTACCTTTCCAGTCTTTTTAAACATTATATCTTTCCATATACTCCACAATCCAGAGATATTGCCTTCCTTATCATTCCTTAAAACCAATACTCTACATTCTACCCCTTGACTATTTTCACTCACTGTGCCTCCTGCCTGGAACTGTCTGTCCTCATTTCTACCTCTTAGTTTTCCTAGCTTCCTTTAGTTCTCAGCTAATGTTCCACCTCCACTAAACTCTTCATGATCCTCCTTTGTCTTGAAGTCCATCTTCTGAGATTTGTTTGCACGTAGTTATTTAATATTGTTTCCCCCATCTGAGTTTAAACATCTTCAAAATGAAGACTGATTTTTGCCTTTTATTTTGATATCTTCGGTGCTTTATACAGTGCATGGCACATGAGAAGCATTTAATAAATATTTGTTGACTGACAAATTGGTCCATCTACTCATTCCTCAACCTCTAAACCTTGGAGTCATTTTCATTTCAGTTATCCCTGAAATCCAATCATTCACTAACTTCTGTTGATTCTTTCTCCATAGCTATTCTTGGATCCGTCTCATTCTCATTTCCATAGCTGGCACTTCAGTCCTTATTATTTAATGCCTGGATTATTACCACAGCTGATCAGGTCACCTTGACTCACCTGCCTCAATCAAGTCTACATCCATTTGCTGTGAACTCTTTTTCCAATGATATTTTCATCATTTTATTCCCTAATTCCAGAACCTGTTGCAGCTCCCTTTTGCCCGCTTTCAGGAGCAAACATAAAACAAAGGAAAGAGTTAAGACTTGGACTTTGAGGACTTGAGTTATTGCTTTATGAGACTTGACTTTAGGTATCTCTTAACCATTTTGTTCCTTATCTGTAAAATGAAGGAGCTGGCCTCCGAAGTCCTGTGTAGTTCTAACTCTGTGATCCTATATTTTTTCTGCCAAATCCAAATGCACCAACTTGTCCTTTAAAACCTTTTAACTGGTCCATTTTAATCTATTTCATTTCTTATCATTCCCAAATGTCTCTTCTCTGTTCTGGCCTAATTAATTTCTTTTTCTTGAATTTCAAATGATATTCTCATTTCTTTCTTCAGGTGATGCCACCAAATGCTATCTCATTTTTTTTCTCCATCAATCACTCTGAAATTATTGAATGTTCATTCTTGGACCTCAATATTGGGCCAATCCAAAAGAACATCCACTGGGTTTTGACCTTCACTTTTTTTTCATTGCCATACCTCTTCATAATTCCCAACATAAATGATGGCAAAATATGTAAGCTATTCTTACTGCTTAGCTCCTTACAAGTTTCTAAGGCCAATGGATTTTAGAAAATGAACTAGAGGACAACATAGCTGCTGATTATTTATGATGATTCTTAGAGTAAAAAAAGCAAAATTATGTATGGCATTTTTTAAAGCAAGTAATTTGAGTTTCTAAATTCCAGTTCCAAATCAAATTATTTCATCCTAAAATTTTCAAATTATAGCATTGTTTTAATTATGGCTGAAACACTTGAGATAGTTTTATACTTTTAATAAAAAAAGACCATTTAAATTTCCATCTGTTATACCTTGAACTAGTATTTATAGAATATTAAAAAACCTAAAGGAATATGGGTAGCATGTTAGCAAGATCTTTTGTGCAGGGTTCATAGAAGGATCTGGACACTAATCACAAAATATGAAAAGACACCAATAGCTTGTGACGGTCTGGTAAGACAGAATACATATGGGAATTAGGTACTGTGTCAATAAAAGTATCAAAAAAGTTTTAGCCAGTGGAAAAAGTAATTTATTGTCTATTTACCAAGTTGGAAAAATGATTCTAAACTATTTTTATCAAGGAATCTACATTTTCATTTATCAGAATAACAATATGTGTCTAAAAATCATTCATCTTGATTCTGTGAATCCCACAGAAAAGTATTTGAGGTTAATAACAGTTTTTTTTTAAATTCCTTGTCAGGCAGGTTAAAACTTAATCTATATCCCCAAATGTCAAATGATTTCTAGTACTAAATACAAGTAGTAACAGCTATGTATAAATGAGGCAACTGTGTCTGGGAAAAGTATTTATTGATGTTCACTTGAAGTCTAGAAGATAAATTAGCATCCTAATAATTCAATTTGGCACATTGGATTTAGCTAGCATAATATTCAGATAACTCTGGAGATGATTTTAGTGTTGAAGGAGTTTGACCCTGAGTACTGAGAACGATACAACTTACAAATGTCCCATCAGTATTTTCTCCCCTGAGGAATATAGATCTGTCTGAATGGAAGAAGCAAAGTTAACTCATATAATGCATAATGGTTGCTTTTTAAAAAATCTTCAGTTGAAGAACTCAGCAGCAAACAAATCAGTTTTGTCATACGTGGGCACCAAATATTACATGAATAGAAGATAATCATGCAGAAAGTTATCTGACAATAGTAAGCTGAACAACAATTTTCTAATGCCAATTTTTTTCTTTCAAAATCCATAAAATTCTCCCTAAAGAATTTGTAGGACTTATTTGTTGTAAGTTAAACTCTAATGAATTACTTAATGGCAATATGTCCTCTCTCTTTCATCTTTCTTCAGCTAGGTGTCTTAAGAACAAATACCTAAACTAAATTTACCCGATTTAGGCAGCTTACAGCTACTTGATTTAATTGCATTACATGTCTATAAGTAGGGAGCAATTTACTCTGAAGTGGTACTTATGCATTATTCCTCTAGCTTCGCAGCAGCACTCCTGCTAAATTCCCACCATCTAATGTATTCTGCATTTGTACCATAAGTACAAATAGCTGAATGTGTATTAACGTTTTAATTATGTTGTTGTACTCGGTGCAAGATGAATCCAGTATGGACACAGACTTTTATTCCTTTTAACTATGAAAAACACTTTTCTTTCCATCCTATGCATTAATCAGTCACTAAAATATGCATCTCCACAAGACCAGGAAGAGGAAATTTGCCCAGTTCTGTGAATTATGAGATCTCTTAGCATTATCTTTGTAATATTGTCAACATTTAATAAGCACTAACAAGGAAGAAAGTACTTTCATTTAATTAAAGTCATATATCACTCTTAATAATTAGTAATAATTATTGTGAATGACTAGTCAAGGAAAGATCTTTTTAAAAAAATCCTGGATAAAATGTAAACTTGCTTTTCAAAAGTCCAAAATAAACTCATGAGGATCAGAAAAAGCACTGTGCATAACTTTAACTATGATATAATTTATGTAATGAAATAAATCTACACTGTTAAAATATTTAGTGGAACTGAGAATAATGAGTTGAGATAGGATTAGTTTAATTAGTTTACTGAAATGGAGTTCTCATAGTGGCTAAGTGTGATATATTGGCTTTTGTCACTTGAAATAAAAAAAAAAAGGTAATTAGTCCCTACTCGAATATATTGTTTTCTTAAAATAGGCAGAATTATACTTCATTTAATCCAGGACTAACCTTCTATTGATTCAGAACACATTATAGCACATAAATTTACCCTCATCACAAAATGTATAAATTTAAGAGACTCAAAGAAATCTCAATAATTCAAGCCCTGTAAATGCCTTTCAGCATTGGTCTTATAAATGCAAACTTATCAACTTTCCGTCATTTGCAAACCAGAAATTCACAATGGGTTATTTTTGCACTTTATATAAAGTAGGAGCAATGATTTGATCCAGTGTGCTTAGTAATTTACATACATAATATATACAGCTTCTCAGAGGCCCAGACAGGTTTGAGTCATATCCTTCTTTTGAAACATCAAGATATAATAATTAAAAAAAAAGAAAAATGAACATACAGAAGATAAAATTGGACACCAAAAAATGTAATACTTGCTCAATTGGTTTTTTACTTAACCAGTGATTTCTGAACCGTGTGCAAATTAAATTTATGAAAACATTTATAAGTATATACTTTGGATCACACACTGTACTGAGAACTGGGGATACAAATAAGAAAAAGAAAGGCAACCCCTCCCCTCAAGGAGCTTACTCTACTGGATGAAGATAATACAAAAAAGGTTTAATAATTTTTTGAGGGGAAAAAAAGAGCCCTGAGCACTGGGGCATGGTGTTCTATGGACTGAAAACCAAGCAGAGATGCTGTGGAAAGTCCTCATCTGAAAAACTTGAGAAAGTGTTGCACAACAAAAAGCATGGTTAAGGAGATTTCCTCTGGTCAAGTGTTCTGTCTTTGGGGAGGAACCTAGCTTTTGTGCAACGGAATACATGACACTCAGCATGATGAGACAATGCAACCTTTAATTTGTTTAAAATGAAGTACTTTAAAATTTGCATTTGAGGCTCACTCAGGCCAAATGGTCCTCTGCTCCTTTTTACCATTCCTTTACTGGCCCTAGATAAGACATTGTAAGTAAAATATTGTTCGTATCACTTTTTCTGTAGCAGAATTTTGACAAATTACTAGAAGACAATAACTATTAGCCTCTCTAAGTCTGCCCTGACACCTTAGGAATTGTATGTAAAAGATGGAGCACTGGAAAAAGCCAAAGCCTAGAAACTGTTCAATTTTAGAACACTGTCATAGGGTGCCCAGAAAATGGCATTCATTTTAAGCACATTATCCTCAAAGGGGTGTTCTCAAACTGAAACTGAAACTTTAACCAACTGAGACAATATTAAGAAAGCAAAGGTATATGATAAAAGAAACCTTATTAGGTAAAAAAAAATCTACCTGCTAGACTTAATTATCTTATTTTTGCATTTTAAATAATAACTTCTATAGTCATTTATTTCCAGAGGTAAAATCTATAATCTGATGGACATAATATTTTCTTTTTAGGAGAGGGAGAGAAAAAAGAGCAAGTGAGACAATGCCCAGCTTTCCATGAGAGTAGGAATTTCTTTTGCTAAGGGAAAAACATTCTGTCTGAAGAATGACTTTCTGGTTATTCTTACTCTGAAATTCTTTTAAGGAAACCAAAAACCTGGGATATTTTAATATTTCCAAACATGTAGATTTTTTTGTTCATTATGTAGAATATCAAGGTGTATAGCACCCAAAGAACAGGGAACATACACATCAGATTTATGGATAAGAGAATTTATGAATAAAGAAGAGATAGAAAGAATTGTGAGATGTAAAGTAGATAATTTAAAATACATTAATGTGAAAATGTTTTGCACAAATAAAACTAATATATCCAAGATTAGAAGGAAAACACTAAGTTGGGGACAAATTTTATAGACATTTTCTTGGATTGAGGTCTCATATCTAAAATATATAGAGAACTTTGTCAAATATATAAGAATATGGGCCATTCCTCTATTGATAAATGGTTAAAATATATGAAAAGATAGTGTTTGGATAGAAATCTAAGCAATATATAATGACATGAAAAATTCTTTATTTATTAGAGAAATGCAAGTCAAAACATCTTTGATATATCTCACACCTATCAGTTTGATTAAAATGATAAAAAAGGGAAAATGACAAATGTTAGAGCGGATATAGAAAAATGGGGAGACTAATACACTGTTATTATTAGAACATACATTTTGGTAATGATTTAAAGTTCTAGTCATCAACATTGCCCAAATGATGTTCATAGACTTTAGGGTTTGATTACACACCAGATCCCTCTGCTCTCTCAGAGGAACTCTGGATTTTAAAAGGTTGAGAATCTCATTTCTATTGATGGGTCAAACCTATAAATTAAGATCCTGTTTCACAATATTATTGGCAATGTACAGATTGGCTTTGTTTTCCCCTTACCTACACCATGAATTAAATAAAACCCCCTACAATAAAAGTCCATTCTAGACAGGATAGGCATCTTTAGCCTAAGTCATCTTGCTAATTGCTACAGTCTGGATTTGATCTCTCCTTGAAGGCAATGCAAGGAAATTTGCCACATTGAATTCTACTTAGTATCCTACCCACCATTCAATCCCAGAGGAGACTGAAGCAAGTGTGGCTAGCAGCAACTAACTATACAAGGAGCATTAGGGAAAGTTGTGAATCATGCAGGGACTGATACTTGGTGATTGAAAAATAAGCCTAAGTAGCAGTTCTATAGTGGCAGAGATGATTAAAAAGCAAAAATCCTTGGAGACAGACACATCATTGGGAACAAGAACATCTCTAGGCCATGAGGCTCCAGTGTGGTGACTGTCCTTCCCTGCTATCCTCAACCAAAATGTCCCACTTAGCTCAGACTCTCTTTAGTTAAATGCTTACAATGCTGCATGAGCGGTATAAACACTATGCATCATTAGTGGGGCAGAGGACAGATGATGGCTTGGGAGTGAAATTTCATATGAGTTATCAGCCAAATCCAAGGACTTAGAGGATGCCAGCCATAAAAAGAATGAGGAGACAGCTGTCATGGCTGGCAACTTATTCTCTCTCAAATATTCTCAGGAGAACCTTGGCTTTTCCTTTGAGTTGGGGGGCCAATATATTTTCCCTTCTCTATCCCCAAAGACTGCTTACCAAAAATCACTATACTGGAAACTACTAAGGGAAAGAGAATATCCTCATCCCTATACTCTCTCCTCTCTGAGCTTCATTGTCCCTCACAACCCATTCAGTAGTGTATGATTATACTAAACTTAGCATGTTGCCAAGAAGCACTATTGTATAGTGTATAGAATGCTAGCCTTAAAAAATAAAAGAACCAAGTTCAAAACATCCCTCTGATACTAACTATTGAATATGGCCACAGTTAAGTAACAATCAAATAACAATATTTTATTATTATATGAGACAATTTTATTATAATATATGACAAGTACTAGACTAAGTGCCTGGCATACACAGAGAAAGAATCTGCAAAGCAATCTCTTCCCTTAAGAACTTCAAATTCTTTTAAAAAATTTTAAATATTATTGATTTTTTCTTTTTTTTATATTACCCACATATCCCACTCCTGCTCCCTCCCAAGAACCATCCCTTAAAATATATTATAAAAAAGATAGGCAAAACAAGGATACTGAAAATGTCTAACATTATAACCAATGCTCCACATTTGTTCTTCTCCATATCTGCCAAGAAGCAGAAGGAGCTGTAGTCTTTAGCCTCTTCTTTGGGGCTGTTTGATTATTATAATTTTAGAGAATTCTGTTTTGATTGTTTTGTATTGTTGTTTTTCTACTTATATTTCTTTAATCGTTTTGGATGCTGATTTCCAGATTTTGCTTATTTCGTTCTGTGGCAATTTATAAAAGTCTTTCTGTATTTCTTTGTATTCGCCATATTCATTCATCATCATTCTTTTTTTTACTACACAGTAATATTCCATTATATTCATGTACCACAATTTGTTTGGTCACTCCCCAACTGACAGGCATCTACTACATTTTCAGTTCTCTGGTACCCCAAAAAGGGAGCTTAATTCAATAAGGAAGACAATAAGTACTTGTATAAGAATTTATGATATATATGCAAATATAGACATATATAAATAAATACAAGCTACATATATATGTCTATATATCTATTTCTAAAATACACATGAATATATATATACCATTTGAATACAAATTGTAAGAGGGAATACACTAGCATATGGAGAAGATAATATAAATAGATATCATGTAGAATATGGCATTTGATCTGAGTCAAAAAGGAAACCCAAGATTCTAAGCGGCTGAGATGAAGAAGGAAAACATTCTAGGTATGGGGTGTGGGGGACAGCCAGAGCAAAGAAAGTAGAAAATGGAATGTTGTTTTGGAAATAGCAAGAAGGCCATTTCAGCTGGATGGGGGAATATGAAGAGTAATTTGTAAGATGTCTGGAAACATTTAAAAAAAAAAGCCAAGTTGTAAAAATATTTAATGCTAGAGAAATTTATATTTGGACACAGAAACAATATGAAAGCATTTGCTTTTATTTTACACGTGTGTGACATATTCACTCCTGTGCTTTAGGAAAATCACTTTGGAAGTTGTCCAAAGAATGTATTACAGTAGGTAGAAACAAAGCAGGGATATCAACAAAGGAGCTAGTATAATAGTCAAGGTGAAAGGTGGTAGGGGTCTACACCAAGATGGTGCAGATGTGAACAGCAGGGAGAGGATGCCTGTAAGTGAGACTGTAGAAGTAGAAATGGTGATGTCTGGCAACTACATAAATGGATACAGTTAGAATAAGGAGTTTAAAAATAACTCAAAGGGTGATTGGAAGGGAATTGGAAAGAACTGATAATAATAGGAAGGTTCAAAGGGATGGGTGAGTTTGAGGGGTAAAGATAATGAGTTCTGTTTTTTGCATGTTGAATTTGAGGTGCTTAATTATGTAAAATGTCAACATCAATTGTAAAAAAGGGGATAATAATACTTCTTATACCTACTTTAGAGAGTTGTTCTAAGGCTTAAATGAGTTAATATATGAAAACACATGATAAATTTTAAAATAAAAAAATTAAATAAGGACATTATAAACATTAAGTATCAGTTAATTGATACCAAGAGAAACCTAACATATGATATTTACCATTAGTATAAGGGTCTACATCTTTCATCTGCTTTAAAATGGTCATAGCTAAGACTGACACATACTATAGCAATCTTTTACTTTTATTCTGCAGTGCATTCTGGAGCAAGAGGTGACTATTACAGACTCTCAAATGGTTAAATAGGGTCATAAAACACTAGAAACAAAAGGAACTCAGATGACATGAAGTTCAGTCCTTTAATTTTACAAATAAGAAAACTGAGGCCTAAAAGGTGAACTAATTTACCTATATTATGCCCAAATCCATAGATTTTCTACAGTACACCAATCAGACCTTAGCTAATTTGCTTAAGTCCTCTTGAGTTTGAAACACAATATTTAAAGTCTGATTTACTCCAAATAAAAGCCCAAATCTTAAAAACAATGAAATAAAAAACACTGAACTGGTGTTAAGATAGGTTGTGATTTCCCTGCAGTCACAGAAATAGTAAGAATCAAAGTCTGAATTTGAATGGAAGTTCTTCCAATTCCAAATGCTCTTTGGAACTATAACACTCTACCAAATGTTAAGAATTAAAAACAGTCTTTGACCTTAAGATATACACTGTCCATGAGGAAAGCAAAGGCAAACATTTTATTTTATTTTGTTTTGGGGGTTTTGGTCTCCATCTCTTCTTCTAAAATGAAATCTAAAGCCTATTTGGCATTTCAAAGCCCTTCACAATATGATTCAATACCTCCCCCTTTGCTTTTCAACCTTCCCTCCACCTTATACCCTAAACTAAATTCTTTGCTATTTCTCACATAAAAACTCCATTTCTTGATTTTAGGCTTTTTTTAAATAGGCTGTTCCCTATGCCAGGAATCTCTCTTCTTACTTCTATCCCTCACTTTCTATAGGAAGCCTTTGCCAACCCCCCTTAATTCTACTGATTTCTCTTGGTTGATTATCTCTAATTCATCCTCTATAGAGCTTGTTTGTACATTTATTGTTTGTATATATGCTGTCTCCTTCAATAGATTACAATCTGCCTGAGATCAGAGATTGATTTTTGCTTGTCTTCCTCTCTCCAGTGTTTATCCCAGTACCTGGAACATAGTAGGCACTTAATAATTATTGAATGACTGACTGGTCTTGTCATTTGATGAGAATATAGGGCTGATAATGAAACTTCTTTTATTAGAGCTGATCTGCTATTGTTCTGAAAGTTATACTCTTAGAGAGTTGCCTCAGGCATCAAGAGGTTAAGTGATTTTCACCCTAGGAACAAGTATCTGAAGGGAGAACTTAAACACAAGTCTTTCACACTGTGTTTGATTTTGGAATTTGAAAATTGGATTTCAATCCAATCACACTGCCTCTCCATACAAACAACAAAAAAGAAAAAGAGGAAGGAAGGAAGGAAGGAAGGAAGGAAGGAAGGGAGGGAGGGAGGGAGGGAGGGAGGGAGGGAGGGAGGGAGGGAGGAAGGAAGGGAGGGAGGGAGGGAGGGAGGGAGGGAGGGAGGGAGGGAGGGAGGGAGGGAGGGAGGGAGGGAGGAAGGAAGGAAGGAAGGAAGGAAGGAAGGAAGGAAGGAAGGAAGGAAGGAAGGAAGGAAGGAAGGAAGGAAGGAAGGAAGGAAGGAAGGAAGGAAGGAAGGAAGGAAGGAAGGAAGGAAGGAAGGAAGGAAGGAAGGAAGGGAGGAAGGGAGGGAGGAAGGGAGGAAGGGAGGAAGGGAGGAAGGGAGGGAGGGAGGGAGGAAGGGAGGAAGGGAGGAAGGGAGGAAGGGAGGAAGGAAGGGAGGAAGGGAGGAAGGGAGGAAGGGAGGAAAGGAGGGAGGGAGGGAGGGAGGGAGGGAGGGAGGGAGGGAGGGAGGGAGGAAGAGAGAAAAGGAAGTTCCTTAGACTAAAATATAAACCACCCAGAAGCATTATCGTCTACATGTCTAAAACCAACCAATAAATATTACATGCAAGGCATTATGTGGGATGCAAAGCATAAAAGCAAATTTAATCTTTGCTTGATGATTTTATTTTTTACTTGAAAAGCTCTTTGAGAAGGTAATTGTGGTGTGAGACACTAGGAAAGGTTTCCCAGAAGGCAAAGTCCATAATCAGGCTCTGTCTCCTTGACCTCCCCAAAATGTAAAACTCTTTTCTTCAGAGGTAGGAGAAAAAGGTAACTGTGCTCAAGGCTGAGAGTAGTATGGGCTTCTTTTTCAATATGTCTGCCCTTAAAACACAGCACTCCTCAGCAGCCCTGAGCCTGAGCTCCTCAATCTGTGCAAGGTACACTTTGAAAGACTTGATATACAAAGCCTCAGGCCCCAAAGGTGTCACCAAGCATACACCAAATGGAGATCTATGTAACACTCGAGTATGAGTACCAGGAATGACAGTTCTTCAGTTTGAGGCTTGAATGGCTAGTGTTTCATCTGGGAAGGAGGATCCTGCCTCTATTGATGCTCTACTTTGTTATTACAGGAACCTGAAAGCTGGCTTAATTATATGTGCACCTTAGAAACGTTTTCCTTTGCTGTATGAACTGTGAAAACAGAATGCACTGGCAATCTTTAAATGACCCAGAAACCAAGATAATTATAGTTCTAATTAATTACATAACATGACATTCCCTGGTGATTATCTAAAGGTCTCACACAAGAACCATGAAGGTTGGAAAATATGAATTTGGGAATTTATCATAGAAGCAGCCCTGCCTGGAGCCCTCACCAATTCCTAATCTTACTTCCACCATGCCTGACCTCAGGCAAAATCATTTAACCTTTCCTTATCACCTGTGCTCATCTGTAAAATGGGGATAAGAGCTTTTACTTACCCCAGAGGTATTCTGAGTTCATCCATTTATTAATATCTAAGCCTTAATAATTTACTATAGAAAAATCCTGGAAAATTTAATAACTTACTCAGAACATTTTTAAAAAACAAAAAGAAATAAAAATAGTAAATATTAATAATTGAACATTCAATGAGTAGAATTCAATGTAAGGAAAGTCAGTCTTATATTTCACATAAAAGTATATAATTTGTTATATTATTATGTAAATCTTAAACTTCCATATATTTGTGATAGAAACAACAAAAGATTGTTGTCTTATGACAACAAAAGTTGTCTTGTGACCTAGAAAGAAGATCTGAGTTAAAATAATGATCATGGCATCAATAAGCTGTTTCCCTAAGCAAGTCACAAATTCTTAGGGCTTCAAATATTTTACCTAACATTAAAGAGAAGATGCCAAGCTTTCTTTTCTGGAGGGAATTTCCTCATTTTAGAGTTCCCAACAATATTTAAATCATAGCCTCAAACCCTGTCCTTATTCTACACGTGATGTTATATGACCTTGAATCCTAGAATACCACAATCTCTAAAGAATCAAAATTGCTGGGGGCAGCTGCATGGCTCAGTTGATTGACAGCCAGACCTAGAGATGGGAGGTCCTAGGTTCAAATCTGGATTTAGCCACCTCCCAGCTGTGTGACCTTGGGCAAGTCACTTGACCCCTATTGCCTAGCCCTTACCACTCTTCTGCCTTGGAGCCAATACACAGTATTGACTCCAAGACGGAAGGTAAGGGTTTAAAAAAAAAAGAATCAAAATTGCTGGTTATCCAAAGAGGCAAAGTGGATATAAATATAGAGTATATAATCAACAACTTGAATGAAAGAAATGTTATTAAAAATACTACTAAACATATAGGTGAATGGAAAAGGCTATATAGACCAGTGACAAAGTAGATAAGCCATTCACATACTGCAAAATTACCCCACAATATAAAAAGACTTTGAGAAAAATCCATTGTGTTTAGTAGACTCCCTATGGAGTATTTATGGAAGGACATGGACAAGAGTTAGACAGATGAGAAAGTGGGGATCTGTACATGGGAGAGCTCACATTAATAGATCCAGTGATATGTAATGATAATTAACTTTTGCTGGGTATATATCTTCCTCCAATGTAGGCTTATTCTGAGGTCTCCTTCAATGGGGTATAGGGAAAGCTCTGGTTAACAGAAGGCTATGACAGGTAACCAAAAATTCTGGCAGATCCTACTGTGGTGCTACTATGGCTTCATGACAAACTATGTCTATTGCTCATGGGCCCACCTATCTGAAATCAGAGTATATTGTTACCAGATTGTCTATTGGGTAATGGATCTTCTTGGCCACAGAAACTCTCAATGGCCATCCACTAAACTAAAAGAGATTGTGACCCGAAGATGAAGAAAGAGTACTCACCTAGTTAGAATCGCACATCCTTCAAGTATTTAAATACTGAAGTTTATCTTTCATTACCCCACTTTGAGGATGAGTAAGTCAGTCAATAAACATGGATTAAGCACCTACTGTGTGCTGGAGTACTTTCTAGTACTGCCTGCTGCGAATACAAAGTGAGGTCTGATCTCAAAGTGTTTGCAGTCTAACTGGGGGTAGGATGGGGAGAGAAGACATCCACTGTACAATTATCAAACAAGCAACATACATACAACCCACGAAGAAAGAACTTGACTCAAGATTGAGAAAAGTGAGGGGCATAACTTTGTTGTTGTATACTTCTAAAAGCAATATCCATAATAACTCTCACTGAATGTTATGAGTCCCTTCTCCTGCCCAAAGACAACTTATTCCCAAGCACCATAAATTTTGCTTCCTCTAAAATTTCTTGCTAAATCTGTGACCTTTCTAGTCCTTTGTTATCACCCTTCAGCAGGTTTATAATGCCTGAATGACTGTAGTAGCCCCTACTGCTTCTTTTTTTGTCTCCCCCCCAACTCTTACCTTTCATCTTGGAATCAATACTGTATGCATTGGTTCCAAGGCAGAAGAGCAATAAGGCTTAGGCAAGGGGGGTTAAGTGACTTGCCCAGGGACACACAGCTAGGAAGTGTCTGAGGACACATCTGAACCCAGGACCTTCAGTTTCTAGACTTGGATCTCAATCCATTGAACCATAGCTTCCCACTATAGTAGCTTCTTAAATGGTATTCCTGGCTCAAGTTCCTTTTCTCCTAGTCCAAAATTCACAGTGTAACTGCACCAATCTAAATGTGCAGATCTGAAGTTGACCACTCAACGTCCTTCAAAAGTTTTCAACTTTCTTACCACATAGGATCCAAATTCTTTAGCCTGGCATTCAAGGCCCTCGGGGGTCTAATGTTTTACTATATTATCAACATAGTCACACATTCCCCTTCATAAACCCTACCCTATGGGTCTACTAGAGTTCCTTCTCTTCTCCATACATGGCCACTGTTTCTGCCTACATACCTCTGCATGTATTCTTTCCCATACTTAGACTATCTTGGGATCGACCACTCTCTATATTGATATTACACTTATCCTTCAGGAACCAGGTGAAATGGAACCTTCTCCATGAAATCTTCCATGATTTCCCCAGTTCGGAATTATTTTTCCTTTCTAACACTTAGAAGAGCACTTTTTACTTCTCTCATGCACATAATTGCTATATTATATTATAGCTATATTATATTGTATGCCTATGTTACAGGGTAGCATAAGTGATATAAAGCCAACCTTACAGACACAACATCATGATTTCAAGTTCAGCTTCTCCTCTAATGATCGTGTGATCCTGGGTAAATCACTTAACCTTTAATCACCACCAGATAATGATTGAAGACCATATATTGCCAAAGAGTTGAAGATCAACATTGGTAGGTAGAATGACCTCACTTGGAATTTTTTATATCAATAAATTCACATGTCTGTTTTTAGAAGTATGACTGCTATCTCCATCTTAAAAATCAGATTTTTTTTTTATCAGATACAAAGTCAGATTATAAGTTCTATGCCAACAGGGACAGTGTCTATATCTGTATCATACTCAATGTAGTATGGTGCTCTAAACATAAGGGGCATTAACATTTCAGCTGAATTGGATTTACTGGATGAATGAATCATTTTTTAAAGTTCTTCATATATTTTAAAGGCATTTGGAATTTTAAAGTCAAATAAAAAGTCGACACAGCCTATAAGGCAGTTATTTATCATGAACAAAGTTATAATGCAAAAAAAAAATTGCTGGCTTGAGAGTCACGAATTGTAGATTCTAATCTAGCTCTGCTACTAGTTAGCTTGACATTCTGTCTCTGTCTGAACCCTAAAAAGTCAGTTAAATTCCCTGCCCTTTAATTCTTTCATCTATAAAATGAAAGGTTTGGGAAAGATGAGCAAAAGGTCATTTCCAACTCGAAGTTTAGGTGATCAATTATAGTATCATGAACTTCCATTATATTAAACTATAATTTATCTAGGATGGCAAAGCTTTAGTTCCTAGTTTCCTATTCCTGTTCCTCCCTCTTTCTACCTCTCTACCTCCTCCTTCACTGTCTACTACCTAACAACATTCAGGTATAAAAGTAAATATTTCAGCATAAGATTTGTTGAGATAATTATGAGTTTAAATTATCCTACACTAAATTTACCCTTTTGTATTAACATAAGTAAATGCTTCCTTCAAGGCTTTTTTTTTTTTGAATGATACTGAACACCAGTCTGCAAGGAATAAAATTCAGCAATAGGGAATTCCCTTTGAATTCAGTGCCTTTTGAAACTGGGAGAGGAAAGGACTAAGTATTTCTATAGCACCTACTTTATGCCAGGAGGAACTCTATTAAAGGTTTTTCAAACATTGGCTCATTTAATCTTCACAAAAACCTTGGGAGGTAGGTGCTTATTACTATCCCCATTTTATAGTTTGGGACACTGAGGCAAACACAGACTAAATGACTTCCCCAGGGTCACCTAGTGCTGTCTGATGCTATATTTGAACTCATGTCTTTCTGACTCCAGGTCCAATGCCCTATCCATATATCACTTCTCTGCCACATATAGCCAGCCAATGGTTTATTTAGTATGGTAGAGTCAAAATATGCAGACATCTAATTTGCCATCTAATGAAAAATGTTGGGGGGGGGGAATGGGGGATAATCAAAGAAAAAGGCTATAGAAAAAATAGAGAATATATTAATTTCCTGTACCACCAACAACACTTTTCCTTCCCCCACTTCATCTATAAAGAGCAATGGTAGAAAATATTTCTTTTCCCTCCTAAGCTGCTTGAGCTTACTGGAAAGTAAATATTCTAGCATTAGTACATGAAGGTTGAATTTTTGATGCCACTACTAAACATGTTACTTGGGCAAAAATACATTTTTTAGCCCCCTCTCAACAAAATCTAGTAGACTGAAATAGAGAGACATCTAACATCTCTCTCCAGACCAAAACCAGATTAAAATATAATTGAGAAATATTTCATAAAGTAAATAGACTAAATGGAATAAAGCATAGATAACATTAATATGTGGTTTTCTAAGTTAATATGCATCTTGAGGGATTTGGATTCTTATGTATGGTTTCATGGCTTGCTTTCCTATTTGAGGACATCACTGTTCAAGAGTTTGGAAGAGTCTAGTATATCAAATTAGTATATACTTTATAACATAGAAAATCATTTGACAGGAAGCAATTTGATTTAGCGCTTTTAATATCCAGAGCAACCTTGACAGGAGAGCTACCACTTCAACCCCATTTTATAGATGAGGAGCCCAAGGCCCATAGGAATTGTGATTTGCTCAAAATCACCCACGTATTAAACAATAGAGCTGAGATTCTAACACAGATTCTTTCCAACAAAGACGATTCATCTACAATCTTCCAAGTCTGCTTACTCCCAGGTCAACTTTGGGGAACAGCTGTTTTGTACTGACCAGACCATCAAGACAGCAGCAATATCCAAATATATGCCCATGTTTATGTTTTGTTCTCCATATCTGTCTGGGAAAGATGCTTTTTTATACTGTTAGCTTTATGGTTCATATCTGTGACTGAGATATCATTTATGACAATTCCCATCTGCTAAGTTTCAAACATGATATAGGTTCACTGCAAAGGAATATGACTGTGGGTTCAAAATCTTGAGCAGGTATTTGGAGAAAATAAGCATTAATCATAAATAGAGTCTTAAATGAACCTTCGTCTGCTTACATACGTAGATCCTCCCCTTGAGCTCAGGTGATTTCAGCCAGGGCAAAAAAAGTATTATTTTAGAAGGAACATTGGCCAGCCCACTGTAGCACAGAACAAACCTTCCCTGCTGCCTGCTACAGTAGGACCCCATTTCTTATTCCAAGCAGGCAGGCAGAAAGCCCCACTCCTCTGTCATTCTCTGACAGTTATAGACTAGATCTGCACCTTATTAAAGATTAAGGTTTGCCTAGGCACTCTCTTTTGGCCATCTCCTGTTCACAGTCCGGCATTTATTACAAAGGAACTAGAGATTAATACCATCTATTCTGCTGGGGGAAAATGCTACATCACTTAATGGGCCCACGTAACCAAAAAAATGTAAAACCATGTGAGTAGGTATTCTGGGCTGGAACACCCAACGTAACAATCAGTCATTAGTCCTACCTTTCAAGCTGGATATTTTCAGTTTTCACTTCTGGGCCACTTTTATATAAAATGCAACAAAAAGATGGAACTTAGATCTCTAAGTAGGAATGTAATTTCATTCGTTTTTAGTAGCATTTTACGCTGACTTTGTGCTGAAGAGAAAAACATATTGTACAGCAGTGGAGACAGGGGTGGGAAAGGAGGCTAGCTGAGAGTGTGGGGGAAAAGAAGGAGGTCTCAGTATTCTCTTGAGGGACCAACATTGAACCAGATCCTGCCCCAGAACAGACCTTGAAGTCCCAGACAGCCCCCTCAGTGACCCAGTTCCCTACTAAAACCAACCAAGACAATTGTCAACCAATATCATTTTCTTAGGGAAGAGAGGATTCTCTGTAATTTGGTAGGCATTTCCCTCCTGTGGGACATTTCATGCTCTGCTCCTAACAGCCTCTGCTTCTAACTTGAGTCTTGGAATCATACATTTGGGAATAATAGGCAGGCAAACCAGGATTTCTCCACAACACATCAGTAATACCTGGCTTGGGAGAGTTAGAGGGGACGAGCAGAGAGAATGAAGGCAGCCAACCTTTATCAACCACAAGGTAAAGTAGGGAAATCTCAGTTTGGATCTGGGCTTGGACCTACTGCTATGCATTTCTAGGGACTCATCTGGCAGTATTCGATACCCTGGGCACCGGGGGTGCTTATGGTGGGATGAAAGTGAAGGCGACTCTGTCTCTGGGAATGTCCAATGTGTATTTGATTGGGCAAACTTAGCTGAACCATATATGAATCTGACAATGAAGGAGTGACAAAGCAAAACTCTACTAATATCATAAACCATAAGGCAGCGCAATGGCAGAATTTGGGCAGGGAAAGTGGTCTTTGTTCAGGAAGTCTCTTCACGGTCCACAAGTTTTGAGTCAAGTCTTAAAAGAAGCCAGAATGCTGGAGAATACTGTGGTCAGAAATGGGCCCTAGCAAAGATGGTCGGAATGTAAGGAACGAATGACGGGCAATAAGGACATTCACTTGGCAGTCTCTCTTTATCATGCAATAACCCAGCAAAGAATCTGAAGGAAAAATCACTTACAACTCAGCATTTTCAATGAGAAGAGAACAAAAAGGGAGCCACAATATAGTGAGATCTGTCCCAAGGAAAATAATTTCTCATTTTGGGTTCACATTTGGGGTCAAAATATATTAGTATTCTATTCAATAATGCTGTAGTCACCATTTCCCTCCATTTCTTTTTGACCTCAAGCCTTTTATACATAAATGTCAGGGCTCTTTACAATTAATCATGTCTACCACAGACTAATTGTGGACAACACGTAGAGCAATTAACCAAAATTTGTTTCAAATATGCATGAGTATTCCAATCGCATTCATATTCAAAACTGCCAGTTACCTAAATATGAAAATTGACCACTTTCTCTTTCTCTTCACTCAATTCCCTTTCAAATTCCGTGTACACTAGCAAGCTAATCAGATCACAGCTGGTGCCACCAGTACCTATAGTCTGCTAATGAGAAAATGGGATCCTGATATGAACCCAGTATGGAAGCCCATTTGAAAATATCAAGCATGCCCTTTAGAGAGTTATAAAAAAAATGGGAACTTACTGAAATTGATACAAATGAAGATGCCTTGGAGTGATGGGTACCTCAATTCCTAGCATGTGTAATGTGAGTTTCAGGTATGCTGGAATCACACACTACAGACTCCCTTTCTCCATTCCCGTCCCACCAGAAAAAAGATAATGTATTTCTCAAACACCATTAAACCACCTAATTATAGCTACAGTAGCCACACCAGGCTACTGTTTATACATCGAAATCTAAAGGGACTACACTTGACAATGTTATTTTTATTTATTTATTTTCCATATAACATGTTACCAAATAACAACAACAACAACAACAAGCACCCTAACTTCTGGGCAGGTGTGTGTGTGTGTGTGTGTGTGTGTGTGTGTGTGTGTGTGTGTGTGTGTTTTCCTAATCAGGCCCCAAGGCAAATATTTCCCAATCCTCACAGGAATAAACTAGTTTCACTTCAAACAATTGTTACAGTTTGAATCCAATTGACTCTAGACAAAAGTATTGAGATAATCAGCATATTAAAGCCAACACTATAACCATATGTTAATTATGTAAATGATTCATTTTAATCAGCTAGAACCATGTAAAGAGTTACTAGGAATGCAAATGCAGGGAGTTATTAAAAATCTCATTATTATTCATCTTGGTTCCATGCGAGAACGTATCCATCCAAACAGATGAATTAATAGTTAGATGAAAGATGAAAGAGCTGGAGGGGAAGTCTGTGGGACACCATCTGTCTGGCTTTGTATCCCTCTCAGGCCTCCACTACATGGCAAAGGCTGCAGAATTTATGGGGAGGGCTAATACTGGGGCTATGGGTTCCCTGATTTGTGGTCAAGTCTTCTCTAAAACCTGCTGCCACAGCAGCAATTAGACAGATTAGGCTTTTTTGGGGTGGGGGGAGTGGGTGGAAGAGAACAGCTATTAGGTAGATTAGCATTTTTAAAAATTCTTTTTAAAGAGTAAAGTTTGATGCAAAGAGTACTGGACTTGGAATCAAAGACACATTTTTGAATCCTGCCTCAGACACACATCTCAGGATCACATCTCAGAGATTAGTCATATGACCCAGGGCAAGGCCCCTCTCAGCCTCAGTTTGCTCATCTGTTAAAAGGGGACACAAACAACACCTACTCACAGAATTTTTGAGAGAATTGAATGAGATGATATATACAGAGTGAACAAAAAGTGAAATATTAAGCTTTTAAGTTTTAGTAGCTAACAACAGCAGGAAGATTTTCGGAACACCTTCCGTATGTTTTAAAATTGTAGCAGTTGATATTTTGCTGTTTTTTGTTCAGTTGCATATGACTATTCATGCTCCCATTTGGGGTTTTGTTGGCAATGATACTGGAGTGGCTTGTTATTTCATTCCTTTTTTTTAAACCCTTACCTCCCAACTTAAAATTGATATGTCATTTCTAAGGCAGAACTGTTAAGGACTAGGCAACTGGTGTTAAGTGATTTGCCCAGGGAAGGGCATGAGGTCAGATCTGAACCCAGGTCCTCTCAACTCCCGATCTGGCTCTCTATCCAGTGAGTCACTAACCGGCCCCTGGAGAGTCTTAATTGGGTTTAAGTTGGAATAGATGTTCTATGAGCTCCCTTTAAATTCTGGGGTTTTGTTTCTGTCATGCTGGACAATGAAATCTTTGTTATTAAAGTCTAATGACTAGTATGGCTGAACTGAAGCAAAGTTATGATGACACCTCTGTTCCCAGAGTCCCCAAGGTTACCTTCCTAGTTATTTAGGGAGTTCTGCTATAGCAGACTATCCATGGCTGCCTCTCACCCATAACATTCCATTTGTGACCATTGCCAGTTAACCACTCCAAAATACATGTCTTTTATTCTAATTCCTGAGAAGTCTGCTCTTCACCAGCTAACCTTACCTCATCTGTAGAATGCTCTATTGGTCTTCCTAAGTAGAATTTCTGCATTTTGACCTTAATATAGTACCTAAAACTGATAGAAATTTAAAATTTATAAACATTTTGAAGTTTCAGATACTCTAGAAAAACAGAGGAGGGATTGGATAATTGGAATATAAAAAGCAAAATTTCCAAATCCCTGAAATCATGTCCATTTTATATTAAAAAGGTAGTTCTACATTGATAAAATGCTATCATTTTTCTAAAAAATCAAGATGACTTCATAGAGATGATAGTTTCTAAGAGTTTCTCCAGCTTTTTTAAAATGTGTGTCAGGCTAGAACTAAGGACTCTTCTGGTTCTATGAAAAATGAAGAGAGATAGCTCAGTTCCTTGCAACAGGAAAAGGGCAGAAGAGCAAGCAAAAAAGAAGGAACATTGAAGTTTCCTGCTTCAAAGAAATGACTTTTTGGCTAATGTGGGAAACTGAACAAGCACACTGAAATCAAGCAAGTTTGTATATTAATTTCACAAAAAATAGCATTGAAACTAGAACAACACTTTAAATAAAAGCCACACAAATTATTCCAGACTACTAGGACCAGTTCAGGACAAAGTTAAATTGAAGCCTAAAGAAAACCATGTTCCTGGCAAGCCTGAATTATAATCAATGTTGAGATCATATCTCCTAGCATCCATGCTACACTGGGATACCAGAGAGTACAGAGAGTGTAAGAACATATTTCTAGGTTTTTCACACACACACACACACACACACACACACGAAGAGAGAGAGAGAGAGAGAGAGAGAGAGAGAGAGAGAGAGAGAGAGAGAGAGAGAGAGAGAGAGAGAGAGAGAGAGAGAGATATGTTGGCAGATTGGATATTCCAATCTTGTTCTGTCTGACTAGTCCAGAGTATAGAATTAGTATGTGGCAAAGAACATGGGACTAGGAAAAAAGTGTTCCAAACTTGGGCACTTTTCAGCTTTCTGTCATTTGGAAAAACACTTCACCTCTCTGAATTAATAAAAAAGCATTTAATAAGTGCTTCCTATTTACCAGGAATGAAGAAATGGGGATACAAATACAAAAGTGGTCTCACTTCCAGGAGATTAAATTTTATGAGGAAATACATATAAAGTAGCTGAGAAAGGATGTTTCCTCTGGAAAGTCACAAGGATGATAAGTGGCACAACAGGACATTTGATCAACACATTCTCTTTCTAAAATCCATGGTGGTATCATCTGGTTATGTTTTCTAGGTCAAGAGGTGAAAGGAATGGGGCAGCAGGGGAAAATGGACAGAAGGAAAAACCACAAATGTGTCTAGTACTAGATTTGTTTGGAGAGTTCAACAACAATAGAAGAACAATAAAGCAAAAAAAAAAATGGCCTCAGAACAACCTCAGCTTCTTCATCTGTCAAGTGGAGGCAATTTCAACTCATTGGGTGACTGAAAGACTCAAACAAATTTTATATGTATTCCAGTGTATAGTGTATATACTTTTATACACCCACATATAAACATCTATATTTTCTTTCACATAACACATTGATGATTATATAAATTTGTAATATATTATGTAAAAATCATAATAATATAAAATGTATGTGTATATATCTCCAACCCGAATGCAGAGGGAATATTTTACACTATCATGCTGGTAAACTAAGAAATATGAAATTTGTAACATAGTAGAATGTGTCAATCATAAGACTTGGAGTTAGAAAACTGAAGTTTTAGTCCTGACTCTTGCCATTAACACTCTATGTGATCCTGGGCAAGTGACTTTGCCTTTTCAAACCTCAGCTGTATCATATCAAAAAAGAAGACTGTTAGATTATATGAGGTCAAAAGTCTCTTCTACTTTTAAATCTAAATTTCTGTGAATACAGAATTAGAATTATAAATCCTAATGATGGAACAGAGGTGCTTTGGAATTATTGGGGTGAAGAATAGGTGATGGAGTATAGGATTTGGGCAATGGGATAAGTTCTGGAGTGGAGAATGTGGAAATATAAAGCTCTGTATGACCACAAGATGGAAGACCAAGTGCTGGTTGGTTCCTCATCTTCTAGGTGTTGCTGAGCCACATGGACAATAAGGATTTTTTGATATATACCTAAAGTCAATGGACCCAAAGGCCATAGCTATCAA
Organism: Monodelphis domestica; assembly: GCF_027887165.1. NCBI lineage: Eukaryota > Metazoa > Chordata > Mammalia > Didelphimorphia > Didelphidae > Monodelphis > Monodelphis domestica. The sequence continues at coordinate 177,367,316 of NC_077233.1, read as the reverse complement.
GAAAGGGTGTTGTTATTTTTATATGTCCAACATCTACTTAGTTGCAGGGAAACTCGAGAACCAGCCTGTTAATATCTCCCTTTTGACAGGCAGGATGTCAGAGTGGAGAGAGTTCTGAAATTAAAATGAGTAAGATCTGTGTTCATACAATGCTTTATACACTTACTAGTTGTATACCTTAGACAATTCAATTAACCTCTTAGCCTCAGTTCCCCTATTTGTCCTATTTGGCATTCTTCTTAAAGTTTTTGAGATAATACATGTCAAAGCTTTTGCAAAATTTCAGGCACTATATAAATGTCAGCTATCATCATTATTATCATAATTAATATTCCACTTCAAATAAGGATGGGTAGAACTGTAGTGAAGTAACTTGAGATGTTTAAGACAGAAGAACTGTGGGGGTGGGGACCCTGTGATAGCTGTCTTCTACTATTTACTAGGCTGTCACACAGAAGAGGGATTAGACTTGTTCTGCTTGGCCCATAGGGCAAAACTAGAAACAATGGATGAAAGCCGAAGAGGAAAATTTAGGCTTCATGTCAGGAAAAATTTTCTAACAATTAGAGTTCTTCCAAAGTGAAATGGGTTTATATAGGAGGGAAGGAGTTCTCTTTGCTCTTGGCCTTCAAGAAAAGGTTGAACGACCTCCTCTCCTACATATACAGAGAGGATTCTGGGTTAGATATAGGATGAACTTGTTGTCCCTGACAGCCATTCTAACGCTGAGATTCTGGGATTTTGATCGAGTAATATCTTTGACACCTTGTATATATTAATGCCTTATAACTACAGTGGACTATAAAAGTATGCATAACAATTCTTACCTACACAACATCTTTTTCTTTAAGAAAAAATGCAAGCAAGGAAGAGATAGGAAAAATGGCTGCAAAATGAAGGTTTCCCCAAATTGTAGGGTTAATACATGGTACTACCTCTTAGTTGCTGCCATGGTGACAGGGTCAAAGTGGCTTTGCCTAAGGACTGAAGGACAATCTTTTTTTTTTTTAATTAAAACCCTTACCTTCCATCTTGGAGTCAATACTGTGTATTGGCTCCAAGGCAGAAGAGTGGTAAGGGCTAGGCAATGGGGGTCAAGTGACTTGCCCAGGGTCACACAACTGGGAAGTGTCAGAGGCCAGATTTGAACCTAGGACCTCCTGTCTCTAGGTTTGGCTCTCCGTCCACTGAGCTACCCAGCTGCCCCCTGAAGGACAATCTTAAATGTATGAGAAATGAATTCTTGGCCTCCTCTGTCTACTGCTTCCTCACATATTATAATATATGCCATCATTTATCACAATATGTTTCACAATTTCTTGTGGTCTCTTACTGAGATTAAATACTCTAAATAAATAAGTACCCCCATATACTCTAGAAAAGGAAAAGGAAAGCTCCATGGGGCCATTTTATGATTCCCAAAAAACTATATTATCAAAAATACGAAGTTCCTAGATGGTAATAGTGGATAGATCTCTGCGCTTGGCATTAATTAGGAAGACCTGAATTCAAATCTTGTCATAGGCACTACCTATGAGATCCCCGGAGAAGTCATTTAACTTCTCTTAGTCTCCATCTTCTCTTCTGTAAAATGGACATAGTATTAATGGCTTCCTTACTGGGATGTTACAAGGATCAAATGAGATCCCTTATGAAAAGCATTTTGCAAATCTTATAGCATCATGTTATCCACAGCTATAAATGAGTCTATAACTGATTTCACCCCATCCTTAAAAGGAGGTATACCTGAGCAAAGTAAAATCAATAATTTCCATTTGGCATTTACGAAAGAACAAACATGTTTAAAATGAAATGATTTGGGGGTGAGGGACAAAGACTTCCAAAAAAGCTTTCTGAAGCTTTGTTCTTTGTACTCTAATTCTTTTATGTCTCCCTGCCTGATGCCTGCTAATATCGGTTCACTGGAATCCCATTTTTGATCTCTAATCCGTCTCTATGTTTTCTTTTGCTTACTCTTGCATGCCTTTGTAGCAGTCATAATTGGATCTTTGCACTATTTTAACAGACCTAAAAACAATGCAAACTTGACAGATTGTAGAGAGAACAGCCTATCAAGATCACTTCAGAAGCTGACCAAAGCCCCAACCACTATACTTGCTACAACAAGCAGATCAAATAATTCATAGTTAAAGAGAATGAGAAGCCCTTGTGGCCTCCTATGCTGGGTCAGATGTGGTTTAAAAAAAAATGAGACCTGAGGTTGGATTGAGCAAGATAAGAATAGAGAACCAGTTGCCCTGAATAGTTTAGAAATTCACCAGCCTCCTGCATGAAGAACCATAGCTTATTTTGAGCTCTAAGATTCTGTAATAAATCTATGCTCATACCTTCCCTCTAACCATTAGACTTTTTTTCTTCTCTGGTTATTAGAGTGATTTTAGGTCAGTGTCCAGAAATCTGATAATACTGGAGTGATTAATCATCACTGAATAAATGTATATTTACAAATGGCTATAAAGTCTATAATCTTAGAGTAGCCACCCTCAAGATGCCTTCTTCTTGCATTGCAAAGCTGAAGAACAAACAGTGTGTGAGGACTGTAAAAAGCTAGTTTCAATTTAGGCTGGCAATCCTGGTGCACTGTAAATGCTTCCTTGCTGAAAAAAAAATCTGGCATAGTCCTTTCACATATTTATTACCCTTTGGAGTGTTTCATCTGTTTTTCTGGTTCTTGGTGACATTTATATCTCATGATGATGTTTATGGTTACAAAGGGAAGAAAAAAAATCCTTTCATAATCCAGATATAAGCCTTAAAACGGAGTCTATCATGCAAGTTGTATGCAGAGCATTTGGGATGAAATATAAATATGAATGGTCTGTCCCTTGCAATTCAGATCATTTCTAGGAGGCTTGGCTGAAATCTACATTCCAAGGTATAAGCTGGTACCCCTGATATATTTGCATGCCATGCTTCACAATCTTTCTGCTATTTAAGGGACTACTGGCACACATTTAAATACTAGGTCATCTTCCCTTTTGATAAATGCAAAAGTCAAGTTAATGCAAGCCAAACTGCATTGGTTAAAACACCTACTGTGTGCCATGAATTGGACTAAATGCTGAGGATACAAAGGAAGTAAAAAAATCATTCCTGTTCTCAAGGATCTCACAGTCTATTAGGAAATAACATATAAAAGGACTGGTGATATTGATATTTATACTGGCATCATCAAAGGGAAGGCAGCTGGGTGTAATGTAAAGAATGCTGGATTCTGTGACCTGAGGACTTGGGTTCTAGCTCTGATACTTCCTGAGCATATGATCCTGATTATGACAAATAAATTCTATTCAAAACCACTTTCAGACACTTCCAGATGTGTGGCCCTAGGCAAGTCACTTCACCCTGTTTGCCTCAGTTCCTCATTTGTAAAATGAGCTGGAGAAAGACGCAGCAAACCACTCCAGTATCTTTGCCCAGAAAATCCCAAATGGGGTCAAAGTTAGACCTGTCTGAAAAATGCCTGAACAACACCAGCTACTCACCAGTAAAATAAGGATATTAGACTAGATGACTTCCATGGTCCCTTCTCTCTAATTCTGAAGTACTATCAATTTAGAATGTTAGAGCAAATAATTAAATACAGTCATTCAAATGTATATTGCATATCTTTTCACTCTCTAATTACTTTTGGTCAAGTCACTACCATCTATCATGCTACCAAATTGGTGGAGACTGCTAAGAGAGAAAGGACAAAGGACTCAGAAACCCGGAAAACTGGTTTCTGTTTTCAGATATGCCATTAAATTGTAACCTTAGCCACACTTTTTATTTCAGTTCTTTTATGTGTAAAAACAAACAAACAGAAGGGACAGGACCAGAAGATTCTTCCTATTTTTCTTGTCTTTTCATGCATAGTCTTTTACATATGCTATACAATTCAGCTACACAGGCCTATTTTCAGCTTCTTCAAGGCAAGTCTCCATCTCCAAACTGGCTGTTTCACTGGTTTCCCTCAGTCCTGGAGCGCTCCCTTCTCTTATCTTTTGCCACCTTCCTTCCAGACTCAGCTCAAATCCCACCTTCTACAAGAATTCTTTTCCTTTCTTGGACTACCAACCCCTACTGGCACTGCTAGCTCCAATCCTTCTGAGGTTACCTTCCATTTATATTCTATCTACCTTGTATGTAAATAGGTGTTTGCCATTTATTTCCTACTAAAATGTTAGCTCCTTGAGGGCAGCAACTAAGCTTTTTACTTTTCTCTATATCCCTGTTCCTTAACCCAATTCCTGATAAATGGCAAACACTTACTAGTTGTCAAATCATTTGTAGACTGACTATTGCCTCTTCAAGATCTGAGCATATTCCTGCCTCCTAATTATTGCACTAAACAAAAAAGTGGAAAAAAATTAGGAGACAGATAGGTTTAATAATAAAAGAATGTGGGGCAGCTAGGTGGCTTGGGGTTTTAAAAAAAGAATAAAAGAATGATGACCTTTTGCTGTCTCTCCTCCATTGTTTTCATCCCTATGAGTGGTTGTACAACTAGGTTATCAGGATAAAAAAAATTGGGGGTGCCAGTCCTTCTCTCCTATTTAAAATGCTACAACATGACCTCTCCCTTACTATTGATAGACACCTAAATTTAAGGGAAAATGAGGTAGATGATCAGATAATTCAGATCTTAAATTATTCTTGCCTCCATCAGCAAAATGGCTCAAGCAAATTTGTTTGAATGTGGAATGGATACAAGGGACAGGGTTCTGAATTACCCAAATTCTTACCCTCCATATTAGCATTTTTATTTTGTACATATAGCCTACAGGTCTATATGTCTCTGTATTGATTATGTTCATCTTGGAGAAAAGCTTTTTGCTAAGACTTAAAAATTATGATCCTGGGTAATGTTGGTCATATCTTCTTAACCCAGGAGGCAAAGCAAGTGGGCCATATAACATGTGAAAGTTTATACTAGCCCAATAATGACACTAAAAGTGGAAATCCCAAGACTGATCTCTAATTGTTTCTAAGATCCAGTTGTTTGGCATCATGGGGAAAACTATTTATTGGATTAAATTCTTCTCTTTTAGATTTTTGATTGCAGAAACTGCTTCTAGACTACAATCATTTTTTTAAAGGGTTTTCCTGAAACATGTCCTTTTTTCTCACCACCAGGATTTGCAGAAGGCCAAAATATTCCCCCCATAATCACTGAACCTGTCAGCTGCAGTGTCAATAATGTGATCCAGAAGTCCACATGCCACAAACTGGCTCTAATCACTGGCTAACATTTCTCTCTTCTTTTGCACCCAGCAGCAATAATAAACAGCTGAGGGAACACTACAAGCTTTGTAGACTTATTTCCATTCCTCTGAAAACACCCCAAACACAGCTACTCAAACTTCTTTAAAGGCTTTATAAAACGTACTTAGTATTTAGCAGAAAGATTTTTGCCTTTCAACAAAGCAACCAAAATGGATACAGCCAAAAGGTATCCAGTGACTTCAAAAACAGAGTTTGGAGTTTTGATTATGCAAACTATGATCTTTCCCTCAATTGCTCTACAAACTTCTCCAAAAGGCTGTCCCCATTTCCCCTGCACCATTTCAACACTCCTCACTGAGAATGGTTGCCAGGGAGAACCTAAAGAAGCTCCATACCTCTTTCTCCTTTAACTTGATTACTTCTATAGACACCATCACAAAACCGGTCACTTAAAACCCTTTACAACTTAGCCCCAACATTTCAAGTTTTTAAGTATCCATTAGTCCCCATCATGCATTCTACAGTCCAGTCAACCTGACCTTAGCACTGCTCCTCGTTCATAACTCTCACTGCCATTGCAACTCCATGGCACTGACTATGCTGTATACCTAGAATGTCCACTCTCTTCATCTTCCCTGAGATTCCTGGGTTTCCTTCAAGACAAAGCTTAAATATCATGTTCTACTTGGTACCTTTTCTGATACCCAACTTAAAGATTCCTCCTCCTCCTCCTCTTCTTCTCATTCTCCTCTGCCTGTTCTTTCTCTTCCCCCTTCTTTTCCTTCCCTCTCTGGATGAGAAAACTCCTTCTAGTAATTTCTAAACCTGGGGAGCTACCTCAAGCCCTGAGACATTAAGTAATCCTTTCCAATGTCAGAAGTAGGACTTGAACTCAGGTCTTCTTCCCTTGAAGGCCAGCACTCTATCCTCTATGCTATGTTATCTTTACTACCTATTTTGTATATGCTTATATACATGTTTATTTTCTCTTCCAACAGAATATAAGCTCCCGAGGGCAGGGACTGTTTGTTTGGGTTTGTATTTCCAGAGTATGACATAATGCCTGCCATAGAGCAAGCATTTAATGTTTTTGATTGATTAAATAAATATACAGTCAGAACTTCCCCTTCAAGTATTTAATCATATATTTTGTTTAAAAATGGAAAATGACTATGATGTTCAATTTCACAGTGCTTATTCAGAAATGAAAATTTGAACAACAAAAAATACAATATGATGAATTAATTTTGGTCTCACTTGTAGCTCACCCATGAAACAAACACACAGACACTGGACAGAATTTCCCTTAAAAGACTCTTTCTTTTCATTTTAGGCAATGTTTATTTCCTTTTTTTTCATTAAACTGTCTGAAACTCTGTGAGGTTTTCCACATGTCAGCATGTATCTGTGTGGGGAAAATATTCCTTCCAAGTATCTCTCCCTATTCTCCTGTTTTTAATTGACAACTATGGATCCCATATTTCTCTTAACTTGCAACTCCAGATTTTTTTTTTATTAAGTAAAAATAAATGCTAAAGAAAAGAGAATTGTACATGCTATGAAATAGACCATAGTTTAAGTTCTCCCTGGCACTTACTGGCTATGTATTTTCTCAGTTCTCTCAGGTAACTCTTACAGAATAAAATTTTAAACCAGATGCTAATCTGCATAAGTTTCCTCCACCAGAAATTTCCTACACCAATAAAATCACAGGTCTTATCCAAAAAGGAGATGGGGGTGGGAAGAAGCAAGGGTAGTTAGGAATCCTAAAGAGGACATTCCTATTTGTTGTTTCAAAGCCTAGCTTACCCTGTCAGTTTTATATACACCTACCATTACTAGACAGATTTGCTCAACTGTGAGAATGGTGAGCAGTCATTGGTTATTCCAATAAGTTATTCTTCACTCATTTCAGTTAACTAAATTATCTCATTCCTTGATGAAAAATGCATCTATTTTCTTTGGGAGTAAACTCCTAAATAGAGCAAAGTTTTCTTTGCCAATTTAGATCCCATGTCTAAATATTTCATAAGACAACCTTTTGCTATCAACTACAGATATATAGAAATAAAATCCTGCTAAACATGGAATATCAGAGCAGTATGTTGACACAAAAAAATGGTCATATAGGGCATAGAAATCCTCACAACCAAATGCATAAATATCAAATGCAACCTTTCCAAACTATAATGCTATAAAAATTACACTCAAAGAGACCCAGAAAATACTAAAAATTAACTGGAAAATAAAAAGAATAAAGATACCATGTTGAACCCAGAAGATGCATGAGGCTAAAACCTGCAATATAGTCATTTAAGTGTAAATTAGGAATAGAAAAACACTAACCATTTCTGTGATAAAAGGTCAGAGGGTTCTTCACTTTCCTAAGTGTATCCTACTCAATCTACATAATGGCCCAACAGATCTTGGGAAGAAAGCTAAGAAATTCTAAAGCCAGCTCTTTTTCTGTGGCTTAGATTTCCCACCTGTAAAAGGGGGACATCACACATTTACACAAAACCTTTTCTTGCATTCCTACATTAAAGCTGGCAATTGCCATGAGAGTCAAGAGCAAAAGAAAGTAATATGGTAGCAGTGGACATACCTCTTGATAAGAACAACTCAGACTCCCAGGACTTATTTCTTTCCTTAAGCAATAAATGGTTAATCTGGTTTTCTATTTTAAAAGATAGTTAATCAATTTCTAGGAATTATGGGGTGATAAAAGGGAAAATGGAACTGAGGTAGAAATAGAATTCTCTCATGCCTTGTCTCTTTAGAAATCCCATCATTTCTTGTAACAAGAATGGCAGGTTATGGAAACACAAGCAACAGTACCTTATGGTCTTGAATATTTTAATAATGTCAGAATATTACCATATTAATACCTGCCACTAGAGGTTTAATCTCTTTATGTGTAAGGGACAGAGGAGAAGACTTGGATCTTTCTTGAAAAAAATTAAGAGATAACTGAAGAGAAAATTTGTCTAAATCACTGTTATTAAAAGCTGATGATAATGATGATGATGATGATGATACCAAGACTCACTTGCCATCTGCCTCCATTTGTGGCATTACTTTTCTCTCTCTAGGTTTACAATTTATTTGTAAAGCATTTGTGTTCAGCTACATTTGTATCCAAGTCTATCAACCCTCCCAGGACAGTGTGTGCATATCCAATGTGATGACAATGGACGCATAATTTATTTTCTGGAGTGAGTTATGAAAGTTAATCAATAAGAAGTGGAAGTCTTGTAAATTATCTATCCAAGATCGGCCTATTAAATGTTTGGCTTCTACAAGACTGGTTTTAGTTGAGGGCTCAGAATACACTATTTATTATCTCACATGCAAGATAATGTGATTCTCAGGCGGATGAAGGCAGGCCTTGCTATTAAGACAGAGACAGTAAAAATAAAAATGAAATGTGTTTTGCTACAACAGCAAATCCTGCTCCTGCTGTTGCCAGGAAAAAAAATAAAACGAGAATTAAAAGCAGACGGAGAAAGTATCTTTCTGTGAGTGAATGGTGTACACTTTTTAAAGTATGGGAATTAAGATTAACGTGGAAAACTTTTAGGAGGATTCTTTCTATTGTAATACTAAGATGAAGTGAACAGAGTAGTAAACTGCTATGTGTCAAAATCAAGCTACAATAAAGTTGCTGGTATTCGCTTGCCCTCATGCCCTATATCTGAGCCTAAAAGCTCATTTAGTCGACTATTAGTGGGTCATTAGCACAAAGAGCATGAGTCAGTATGATTGTCAGTTACAGAGGTCTTTTTTTATCAGTTAAAAAAATACCTATTGTGTATCATGTATAATTAATATCATATCTCCTGTCTTTTCAATGGGTGGAAAAGAGAAAGAAAATTTGGAAATAATTTTTTAAACACTGGTAAAAAAGAAATAGATAAATAAAAACACATATTGGGTACAAATGGACTAGATATGTAACATTTCTATTAACAATTTGCAAGCTATCATTATACTCACTTTTTGGATGAGGAAAATGAAACATAGAGATACCATAACTTGCTATTATCACAGAGGTGACCAGTAGTAGAGTTTAGATTTGATTCTAGGTTACCAGCTTTAAATACATGCCTCTTCTCATTATACTATCCTGACTCTCCTTTTGGTGAAGATGCTTTGAATTCTGTCTCTTCCTGGTTGCTTTGTCTTGCTTTTTTATTTGCTACATATGCCCTGACTCCTGGCTGTTGCCTAGCACTTCTGACTACTTGCCTTATTGCTTAGCTACTTGTTTATAGGATATAGTTCTATTCTTGTGTTTGGAGCCTGGATGGCTACCCACTGGGATTTCAACTGGGTTCAGGATTCTGTGCCTACTTTTACTACTGATTTATGGGTATAATCTATTCCCTTGATCATCTTCTAGTGTGAAGGTTGTTATTTCTATTAATCTTATCCTGCCATATTTATCACATATACCTGTAATCCAGTGACATTTATTCTTATTTAATAAAGTAATACACATTTACTAATCACCTAATCTGGTAGGTCTTGTGCTATTCTAACAGTAGATGATCTGCAAATAAATAGAATGAATCATCTTAGCAACTTATGTATACTCAAGAAATATTTGCTAATTAATTTAAATTAATAATTATTCCATTGATATATATTATTATTAAAAAGTACTATGAATAATAATAATGATGATATTACATTGTATCACATTATTATCTCCCAAAGTGCTGAAATCAAATGAGAATCTTTTGTTTAAATCTATTGTACAGCAGGTGCTAAATCTGTGAACCATTTAAACATGAGTGATCTCACCAATTTGATGTGATGCAACTAATCTTAAAGGTGACAAATAGGGTCTTTCCTATTGGGCTTACAATGTTGGGATTCTAAATGCTAGTCCCAACTGGACATGCATCCAAAAAATAATTGTGTTATTAGAAGAGAACCAAAGCCTACATAATGCTATGATCTGGATTTAATTTAGGATATGCTAATTTTTTCTTAATGCCCTTGATTTGACTTGAGGTTACTCCACTCAAATATCCTCTATACTCCCTCAACACCATCAGTGTCTTGAAAAGTCAATGGAAGATGATTTCCCCCGGCCAGATACTTTGGCTCACTAGCAGGAGCTGCTGTGTTTCATCACAGGAAGTAAAAAATATGAATGATTCTAGTTACAGCCAATAAATGCAAAGGTATCTAAAGAGATGATAAGAGTGGCTAACTGCTCTCAAAAAAATTCTGAGGCTGTCTTTGTGTTGAGTGATGAGAAATAATTCTCTCAACAAGTGAGGTCAAGTTACTCAGAAGAGGTCTCTCAAACTCCATTTTACCAATCAAATACCTGCTTAAAGAGGGAAAAAAGCATAAAGAAAATCGATTCAAAATGTGGGGTCCATTTTACAAGTTCACTAAATGTCTTTGAGTCTTTTAATTACTCTTCAATACCATGGCACGGTGGGGAACATTGTGAAGGAGAATACTTATGAAATAATAGTTTCTATTTTAAATTTCCTTTCCTGCTTTCCTTGAATATGATTTATTTAAGAAACTAACTTCCTCCAGGTCTTGCTCCAATCAACTCATAGGAATCTGCATGTCTACAACAGCTACTTTCCATTTAATGATAACTTGTGATTTTATGAAAATGTGGGGCCAGGATATAAGCTCCATCCTGATTAGTGCTAACAATGAATCCCATATTGAAATGGTGGAATATATTTAAGTTCATACTATTTGAAGTTATAATTATACAAAATACAGTAATTGGCTCTGGTCCAGGAGAAATATGCAGTATGAATTTGAATAATGCACCCACTTTAGGGGATTAATTATTCTTACTAATGTGGACCTAGATGAAATGAACTTGCCACACTGTCTCATTTATGCTTACCTGACAGCTTATTCAACCACTCTTTAGGAAGAATTTGGGTCAGAGGAACTATTTCACTGGACATGTTTTCACTGAGTTTCCAACTATTTGGCCCCTTGGAACTTATAAACCAACTCTAAACTTCATTCATTTTTATTTATTACCACAGGATCTTAGAGCTAGAAGGGATGCTAGGGGTCATTGTGTTCTAATTCTATTAACTCAACTATTTATTCATATAGGTTCTAGTGATGTCTTGCTTTTTACATAATGATCATTTTTGGAAAACTCTGTTTTGGAGATGAGAAATCTGAGGTTTTGAGGTGGGAAACAACTTTCCCACAATCACCCTAGTGACAATAAATGTATGTTATTCTGATTTAAGATACAATGTCCATCCATTGTACTACTCTATACTCAAATTTAGAGATTTTTAATGTTGAAAAAGTTTTAAAGAAATCATCTGGGTCAGGAGCTCTTAACTTGGGGTCCTGAGAACCCCTGAGTTTTGTTAGATTTGAGGAAGGTATTTGAATTTCGGTGGGAAAAAATTACAACTTAATTTTCATTAACCTCAGACTGAAATTTAGCATTTATTTCAATTCTTTAAAAACATGATTCTGAGAAGGGGTCCACTGCCAAACTTTAAGAACATTTCATTTAGACTAACAAATATTATAGGAGTGAAGTGTTGTCCAAAGTCACGATGCTAAGTTTTCTGAAATCCATTCAGATACATATACTGTGTTCCCTTGGCCAGAAAATACCTTTTCTTGTGCATTTTGCTGCTCCCAACAAAATACTAAACAAAGTGCAAATGTTGACTGCATGACTGAAAGGGAAAGGCTGCAACAGTCAAGTTAGTGGCTGGCTAAATTTATTCTTCTTGGGCAGCTAGGTAACTCGTTGGATAGAAAGTCAGGCCTGAAGATGAGAGGTCCTAGGACCAAATTTGGACTCAGACACTTCTTTAGCTGTACGAGCATGGACAAGTCACTCAACCCTATTGCCTAGCTCTTACCACTCTTTTGCCTTGGAACCAACCCTTAATATTGATTCCAAGACAGAAAGTAAGAATTTTCAAAAAAATATTTTCCTTCTTCCAATTCCCCCACTTTATCCAGTATCTTTTGGAAAATAATGGATTTTATAACCCCAAACTTATAAGGAGTTGGTCACTGAGTCACAAAAATTTTGTTAGAAAGGAGGTTAAAGACCATTTAGTTCAACAATCTCATTTTACAGATGAGGAAAATATGACCGAGAGAGACGGAAGGACTTAACCCTCTCAGAATCAGAAGCCAGGCACTTGGAGTATACAATTCATTATATGACTTATCAATGACTGGGGCCAGCCTTGTCTGACTTAAGTCTAGCAGAGTGCAGCAGTCTAGGGATAAATTGTAATGTTATCGGGCCTCAAGTTAGTAAGTTTCCAGGAATGATAAGCTTCTGCTGGGAAAGGGATAAATAGCTCAGGTTAACCCCTTGGGCTGCCATCTTCTGGTAAGCCATACCCTAGCTGGGGAGGTATTTGGAAAACAACATCTCCCTTACATAGATCTCACCCAAGGCAGTGGTGAAAGCCTTGTGTGAGTGTCACAACGGGACGTGTCAGATGATTTCACAACTCCTTCCCAGTTGGTCTCAAGGGGCAGCTGCTGACTGCTGAAAATACCATCCCCAGGAATGAGGATCAAGTAACAGAAGGCAAATTCTGCCGCCCTTCCTGGAACAGGTGGTACCCAAACCCCCAGGGAAGCACATTCTGCCTTCCCATAAGCACCCTCCCCAGCCCTAGCTACCTTTCTGAAATCACATGAGCTCACTGGAGGGGAGAATTCAGTCATCTATGCCCCCCCCCCAAGACCTGGAAGGCTCAGGGAGACAAGGAAAAAGAGGCATAATAGGAGGAGAGAAGAGGGATCCTTCCCCAAGGTCTAGACACTGTGCCGCCTATCCTCAGGAGACCAATACTAACTACAAATCTGTACTTGAATCTAGTTTTTCAATGCTACAAATCCCAAAGGAGATTCAATCCCCTGAACTGTCCTTTACAAACAGAAGTGAAAAATCACCCAGTCAGCCCCAAGACAGGACTGCAATATAATGGAAAATGCAGAACACGAAGCACATGGGACTCCAGATGTACTCTGCCCTGGGAAGGGACAGACTTAATGAGACAGACAGGAGTATGTTCAATTTCTAGAGCAGGTTTTCATTCTTTCAACATATTTTTTTGGGGGGGAAGGGAGTTAATTTTACAATATTATACACATTTTTTTTCTCTCCCCCAGAGAAATATTAGTCCTTAAACCAGTAAGCTGACAAAAGAAAAGGCCCTTTTCCCCCAACACCTTCTACTCTGGATGAAGATGTTCATTTTCTCCATGAGCTATTTATGTTTTCAACTCATATTTCAATCTAATATTTAAAAGGCATTTATTAAATAGCTACTATATTCTAGATTCTGTGCTAGGAGCTATGGACAAAAAGATGAAAAAAATAAAAGTCCTCACCCTTATGAAGCTTACATTTTATAGAAGGAAATGAGCATATATATATATATATATATATATATATATATATATATATATATATATGTGAGGATAGGAACTGGACCTATGATATAACCAGCATAGGCAACTCCCAGACAAAGAAACTTCCTCTGCCAATTTAGGTGGGCACCTGCTTTCATACACTCCCGGAGTTGCAGAAAACACTATATGTGAGAGGCAAATCCATGATTTTCTGGCTCTGAGATCAGTTCTGCATCCCTTACGCCATACTGCCTATGCCTACAGATAAGTAAATGCAAAATATACCAAGCTAATGCAAAGTCATGAGAGTGATGGGAGAGCACTTACAACTGATAGCATTACAAATGCTTTCTGTAGAAGATGGCATTGGGGCTGTTGCTTGAAGGAGCTAATGATTCTAAGAGGCACCCTGCCAGGAGGTGGGAAAGGGAGAACATCCCAGAGGTGGTGGCCAACCTATGACAGTTCTCAAGGCCATAAGGAGTGAAAAGTCTCATCATCAATTAAATATTCACTCTGGCCTTGGCTCAGACCGTCATATCTCAAGCATCTTCTCATTGCCTGAAAGTTGATATTACTATGACCATGCTGATGACCACAAATTCATATATCCAACCCTAATCTTTCTCTTTAATCTCAGTGCTATATCAGTGGTTCTTTGTTAGGCATCTCTACCTAAGTGTCTCATTAGGATCTCAAACCTACTATTTTTAAGGCAACTTATTATATTTTCCCTCTGCTCATTCCTTTCCTGCTCTAGCCCCACATGTCCTATTTCGGTTGAAGACATGATCACCATCCCAATCACTTAGGTCTGTAACGTCACAGTCATCCTTGGACCTTTCCTTCCCTCAAATCCTGTTCTCAATCAATTGTTATGTTTCAATGATTCTCTCAGTAACATCTTTTGCATCAGCATCCTTCTTTCCATTCAGCTACTATTCCTGTTCAGAAAGAATATCATTCTCATCTTGACTGTAACAATAACTTTTTGTCCTGTCTCAAGGCAGCTAGTCTCTCTCCACCCTAACACATCCTCCATGCAACTCCCCAGTTAATATTCCTATGACAAAGATTTGAAAAAATGACTTTACTAATCACAAATTTTCATTGTCTCTGATAAAACACAGTTTCTCATTCTGGCATTTACAGACTTCTAAAACCTGCCTCTCATCTACATTTTAAGTTTTATATCTCACTCTCCTTCATACACACCCCACTGAAACCACATTGGCCTGCTAGCTGATCCCTAAACTCAAATGCCTTTTCCTGTTCTTACTACTACCATGAACCTTTCCTCATCTCCTGGTTTTCAGTACATCTTTCATTCTGAAATGGCTTTCTATTTTCTTTTCTGGACCCAATGCATATTCCAAGAGAACATTAATTCCTTGAGGAAAGGGACAATTTTGTTTGTGGCTTTGCATTTGCGATACTCAGCAGTGTCTTGCATGAAGTACCTGTGTTTAATAAATGTTTATGTAATTGAATTGACTATATTAAGAAAGATATGTATTTCACTGTGCCGCTCCTAGATACAATTCAAAAGTTATAGCCCTTCTTTAAACTTATTTCTGATTCTGAAGGGTGAAGAAGAGAAAAGGGACATTAATGGAATAAGAGGCTGTCATTGTTTTTAATGGACCCTCATCCCTATTTTTTCCTACATTCAGACCAGACCCAGCTGGCTCATCTTATCCTAATGCCATTGGTGAGACCTATCCATGACTTCTTTATCCAATCTATAAAAGGAGAATGTCATACTTTATGGACTTAGGGGAATTAGGAAGAGGATTTATTTTTTAAGAGAGAAAGTGAATTCATTTAAATTGAAAACTGATCTTACTCCTTAAAAGTGAGTTTGGTCTGCCAAATCCTTGTGCAAGGTAAATCCTCTGCTGGAACTGATGGAAGCTGACAAGGCATGGACTGTCTCTCCAGCCTCAGCCTCAACTCACGGACAGACGGCTGGTCAGGCAGATATCTTGATCTCTTGAATAGGCCTTATCCAACTTTAGTCCTAAAAAGAGCACAAACTGTGGCAGGGTCTCTACAAGTGAGTTTTACACTTGTCATATGCATCTATCTGAGCTTCAGGGAGCATGTTTGTTTATTTTTTAAGGGAAAATGAGAGTGTCTTTATTTTTATGTCATGGCAGTAGAGGAGAAGGCGGTAGAGAGGTATCTTGAATGGTGCCCACAGATATCTCTCGCTTCTAACAATCCTTTTTCTCTTTCTCTTGTTATAGTCTCAAGTTCTTATATCCACTCAGGTTAATTTCTCTATTCTAACCCATTTCTCCCTTGCTTTGGTTGGCCCTAGCTATACTTATGTTCTTTCTGCCACTAAAATGTCTATGAATCCTAGCTATCTCTCCAAATTAATAGTTCAAGGAAGGAGATCATACTTTATTCATTAGGGAAATGGATGAAGAGGCAGCTGGAGAACTAGGAAACATCAAAAGGAGGAATAATAAGGATGTAAATATTTGGATTGATTTCCTCTTTTTTGAAAAAACCTGCAGAAATAAAAAATTATTGGGAATTGTTGTTTTAAAGGAAAACCAAGTGTTTGTAGCTTTGGCTCCACTTGACTCAAGGCATGGTGGGTGTAACATATTAGGATTTCACCAGAACCATAGGATGGTAATTCTCCATGAAATAAAATCACATCAACACTAAAGAATGATGAGATGATCTTACCTTGAAACAGAGTATCCATGGAAACTCTATCTGACTCGATTTGGTGTTATAAAATTAAGGTTAGCATAAGGGTGTGAATGAAACTGATTTCATGTCATAATCCATACCAGAGCCCTCCTATTGCATTTGTCTTTTTTTTTAATATATTTTATTTGATCATTTCCAAGCATTTGTTTTTTATATTATTTTCTCCCATTAGAATGTAAGCTTCTGAAGGACATGAAATTATTTTTTTTGTTTTTACCAGTATTTATGTCCCCAGTGCTTTTCACAAAGATCCTGACATGCAATAAGTACTTAATAAATGTTTCTTGAATTGTTGACTAAAATGAGCCATGATATCAACTATGGAAAACATATGGAGTTGACATAATTAAATTGCAAGGGAAACACTCCCTGGAAAGGGATGAATACGTTAATAACATCTGAAAAGTATCACAAATTAAGAACTGTATGACACTGGAATAGTGGATGGAGTCAGAAAGTCCTAGCTTCAAATCTAATCTCTGGCACAGTGGCTACATGACTTCAGATAAGTCCCATATGAGCTAGGAGCCTCAGTTTCCTCATCTGTAAAATAAGGAAGTTGGACCAACTAGCCATTAATCTCTCTTCCTTCTCTGCATATATGATCATATAATCTTGTCTTTATTTTACATATGAAAATAGGGAGGTCTAGGAATGATAAGTGATATGTTCCAGGTCACACACATAATAAGTAGCAGAAGGCAGATCCTCCCAGGTACTCTGCTTTCAAAGTCAATCCTCTTTCAACCATGAAGATGAGGAAACCACAACCATGCCAACAACAACAAAAGATCTACCAGCTTGTGAGGCTGTCACTAGTACAGGATCAAAAATGTCCAAGCTTAAACTCTGAGTGTGTCATGTTAAAGCATCATGCTACACCAGGTGCAGAATAAACCCTTCAAAATGTCTTCCTGAAACTATGGCTCCATTATGGTGAGAGGGTGAGCTTCTAGCAACCATCACACCCCTCAACTGCTCACCCAGATGAAAGAGTAATAGGTTCTCCAAGGAAGCAAGAAGGGCAATAAGCTATTCTAACTCCCAATTTCTGTCATGCTGATGGGTGATGGGGAGTTTGATATGTGCCAGGCAAGAGGAGGAAGGCATTCAACCAAGCTATCGGTAGTGTTACAACCACTGATTACTGACATCTTACATGATCCGTAAAAACATCCAATACCTGGTGAGTGGCACACACAATTTTTTAGCCATTCTATCAAGATGAACCAAGTCCCCAGCTAAGATATTATAAGAAAGAGATCACGACAAATCAGTGGGAAAGGGGATGAGTGAGAACTCGCTACTCATTAGAGTCCTCTATCCCCCCAATAATTTCTGAAATGCAAGAACTCAGGAAAACTCTGGAGTCAAATAAAAAGCTAT
Source organism: Monodelphis domestica (assembly GCF_027887165.1). Lineage (NCBI taxonomy): Eukaryota > Metazoa > Chordata > Mammalia > Didelphimorphia > Didelphidae > Monodelphis > Monodelphis domestica. Next base: position 177,349,562 of record NC_077233.1, on the reverse strand, counting down.
AGACCACCCAACATACTCTTTTACGCCAGGGAGTAAGCCTGGTTACCTTGTTTGTCTTATTAAGATGGTCACTGTAAAGCCCATGTCAATTCCACATTTTATGTCAAAAAATTCCAGATATCAGGCATCGTGGTATTTACACCTCTCACCAGAACAAATACAAAAGCTGTTTGAGGGAGAAAAAACACACCACCGTAGTAACAATGACAGAATACATAGCTTGCAAGCTGTCTACAGCCCCTGGAGTAACTGACATGTTTGACAGAGAATGTGTGTTGGTAACATTACTTGATTCTTGTTTTAAAGAGAAACTGAATTCGTATTTCTAGAAGGTTTAGACAGTGATAACTGAAAAGAAGTTTATCTAAACAGAGCAATACCGACCACGTGGCAATGGTCTTGCTCTTCCTCTCCCTTTTCCACCTCATCCTTTGATTTTTTTCCCCTCCCAATATGACTTAACACTAGGGAAAGGGGCCTTTTGACAAAGAACTGGAAAATAAAAGGTGAGGGAAGAGCTCAGAAGTTTCAGTGGAAGAAGAAAATCATCTTAGCCTTCTACTTGGAGGACCCATGAAATAGGCTGCCTGGATAATACATGCTTCTCATATGGGAAGACTTAGATGAACTGATGCAAGGTAGAGTATGCAAAACCCAGAAAACAACATATTTGATCATTGTAAAATGCAAATAATCTCAGAAAAAAATTCTATTTCATTCTGACCCTGAAGAAATGATACAGGAATGTTCTTTCTTCCCTTCCAGCTCTAAATCTAAGTTCCTATTTCCCCTTCTTTGGTGGTAAAGAGCCACGGGCATGGCACTCTGCATATTGTTAGAATTGGTCGATGTGTTGGTTATTTTTTTTTCAATTGTTTGGTGGTGGTTGTTTTTTCCCCCTTTCCTTTTTTTATCCTTTGATATAAGGGATGGCTCCCTAGTTGCTGAGACTAGAATATGCTGGGAAAGTGATACACAAACAAAACATATCAATAATTTTTAATGAATGTAATGATTCTCTTTTGTAGAGGTAGGAAATTAGAATTGAGCCAGAAATAATCTGCATCTAACTGTACAATATTTAAATTATTTGTCTGTTGACTCGTTTCAGTCAGCTCCTTCAACTTTCTTGGCAGGAATATTAGAGTGTTTTGCCATTTCATTCTCTAGCTCATTTTACAGATGAGGAATTGAGATAAGTAGGGTGAAGTGGCTGGCCCAGGGTCACACAGCAATAAATGTTGGAGGCCATATTTGAATTCAAGAGATGTCTTCCTTACTCTAGGCCCAGCACTCTATCTACTGCACTTATGCACTGCCCTATGGCAACTGCCCAACCCAAGGGAACCTTTTCACTTTTGGGGAGAAAAGGTGAGGAAAAATGAGTCCATTTTAGGTAAAAAACACTTATCAGTACATTAACAGCTTCCTTTTCTTCCCAATATGTTCTCCCAATATGTTCTTTGGCTCCTCTAATTTCCCAGAGATATTTTTGGGACTTCTTTGGACTACAGGCCACACTGGTAATTTTCAGCACTTTCTTTTTAGGATCATTAACCATCTCAAGTGCTTTGATTGAAGCCTGACTCCCTATTTTATGTCCCCAGTAGGAAGGGGAAGGTAAGATGAATCTGTTACTTTCATAGTCTTTTAAAAAAGTAAATAAGGTCACCATCACCTTTACTACTGTTCATTTATGTGTTTGATTGTTTACTGAAAATGGATCTTCCTATATCACCCTCGCTGAACAGGCAGTGGCCACTCACAGGTCAAATACCACTACCAATCCATTCTGAAGCTTGACTTCATTTCCACCCTGAGTTGGTTCACCTCTCCTCCAGTAGCCTGGTGCCTCCCACCCCTCACCCTCAGGGGCTTACCTTATCAGTGACAAATTTTGTGTGGATTCCCAAGAGCATTTTCCCTTTGCAATTCAGAATTTCCCAAGCTCAAAGGATCCAGCAGCTTCAGCCTTCCTAAGTAGGGGGACTGCTGACATACACTAAGGTCATTTCTATTTATTTTTACAGCATTTGTCTTTCTCATTGCTTTTCTACAAATCCATATTTGTTAGCCTACTACAACTTTAACAACTCATAAATGAAGAAAATAGATATGATCTAACAGTTTAAAAATGTCCATTGGCCAAAGAAATTAACTACGAAAAATGATCCAGGAAATAAAAATTCATTCAATATTTCCATGTTAGAAATTGTAAGATTTTGAAAACTTCCCTTCAATTTATCAGCCACAAATAATTCTCTAGAACATTAACATTTCAGGCCTGAAAGGATTCACCTCACCTGTAGTGAAATAATGAAGCAAGATCTTTGACAGAGTCCAATAGATAAGTCAAGCTGTCTGTAGTACTCTGTTCTTTACCTCCTTTCCTAAGGTCAAAGATAACTTCGAACTTTAAGCACTGCCATCTTGAAGGTTCATAAAAAAGTAACATTGGTGCCAATCCACAGTAGTCCATACCCAGATCAGATCCTCACCAACATCGTGCAATGACAGATGGAATCTATTCTTACTATTTAACATTTATTAAGCGCCCACAGTGTGTTGGGAACTGTACAGAACAGTGGTGTGGGTGTTCTCATGGAGTCTGTCCTTAAAAGCTGTGACCACATGGAGCAGCTGGGATGGGCTTTCTGTTTCCTTAGTTCTATGTATACTTGACTGAGGTGAGTGGGTCAAAGGGTTAGTTTTACTACTATGCAACGCAAATCCTCATCCTGGGCAACCCGTTTGATGATGGTCCTGTACGTTCAGGGTCTCAGAGATATTATGGATAGGCTCACAAGAGGTCATGTTCCCCAATAAGGATGGATGTTACCCTTCTGTGGGCCAATTATCATCCCTCTATTCTTTGGTCACAAAATATGACCTAATCTTGATTAGCCATATTACAAATGTCTGGCACTAATCAGCTGGAGAAATGACTTTGGAGAATATAAAAATTAAAATCAATATACAATAATAAAATATTATATTTTAAGAGATTTATTAATGATCATTAGAAATGAAGGAATAAAAGAGTAACAAAATTTAAAAAAAAAACTACGCGTCTATGGCTAATCTATCTGTTCAAAAAGCCCACTTACCACCATAGTTGCAACCCAGGAAGCCAAGAGGCCAGACCAGGAACCCCAACTGAATTTATCCCTCTGTCTACAGGAAGTATGTAACCACAGGAAGTCAGTGGGCTCCTGGGAAATGCAGTTTTTAGGGCAACAGTTTCCAATTACACAAGAAATCATTGCAAATTCACCCCAACTAATGGGAAAGTTATTCAAAATGTATCATGTACCAAAGGTGGATCAGTAATAAAAATGTCATACCCCAAAAACAATCTATTACACTATAGGGAAGGTCTTATAATGGGCTGCTCATAAACTTTGAAGGGCTTAGTAAATTTTTAAGTACTATATAAATTTGGGATTTTTGTGTTGTTCTGGGTTATGTACTTAATTCCACCATGACTGAAAATGACCCATCCCTAAGAGTTAATATAGAACACAGAGCTTAAGAATAGCTATTTTGTACACAGTTACTATCATGGAATAAGGGAACTACATTCATTCATAATGCTAGAAATGAGTTTAGAGGGGTTGGGAAGGATATTCAGGTTACTCTGAACTGTGTATTAAATCAGTGACCCCAGAGTATAATTGTTTTAGTGGAGATGTTGTACAAAGAGTTCTGTGACTTTAGGCAACTCATTTTGCCTTAGTACCTCAGTTTCTTCTTCTGTCCAATGAGGAGGGTTGTACTAGATAACCTCTAATGTCTTTCCAACTCTTTATCTGTGATAAGCACAGTATAGTCACTGCCACTTGGCCAAAATACAAGCACAAGTTATGAGTCCCTCTGGGGTGAGCTGAGACTTCTCCTTTGATGGGAGGATGAATAACAGATGGGCAGGCAAGACTCTACCTCTTCCATTGAGTTAAAGTCCAATTTTGATCAAGTCCTTAATTGTGTGCCAAGTTCCACAGTGGACCACACTGTCTCTCTTACAACTGTCAGGGATTTAAACTTAAAAACTGTGTTAACAGATTGATTGATTGAGTTTGCTCATAACCTGGTAGTCTATCCCTAGAAAAATCCTGAGGAGTATGAAAGTTCAGTGTTTTTGAGTAATTGTGTAGGCTCTTTGAACTCTCCAGAGGGAAGGGGATATGCTGATTCTTTGGCATGCCAACTGGATACAAGTAAGATGTGTCTATCTTTAGATGGGGGAGAAATGTAAAGAGGCATCATAAATCACCTAAGAAAACACTTACCTAAAACCACCTTTAAAAGACAGGGAGAGAGGCCCTAGTTCATATTCAAAGGTTCAGATTGCTGAGCACTGAAGCAATAAAGCTAAGTGTGAAACCTGCAAGCCTTTCCAGCCTTGGCTGCCCCTTGCCAATTTATTATAAAAAGCATACTTGCTGATATAGCATGCCTTTAAAATGATCAAAATGACAGATGGCTGCTGCAGAAACACAGCCTTTTTATAGTACTGATATTAATCAGGAGAGATTGACAGTGTCCCTTTAATCTTTTAATTAAAAAAGTACATTTCATATAAAATAGAATGGTGCTACTCTTGGGCATTTCCTAGTACTTCTGTAGGTTGGAAAATCCAAATTATTTCCAATTTAATAACTTGAGTTATTCTCCTCCCCCAACCTTCAAACAAAAGGAGAAGTACTGGATTTCTAGGTGTTCATATTTGCCACTTTGCCTCTGTCTCCCTGGGAAATTCTCTTAGCTTTTCTAGTAGGTCACAGTCTTTAAATCTATAAAATGTCCATAAATGCTGACAATATTATTTAATTCCTACTGATATAGATTATAAACCCTCAGCATCCTCACAGTTGGTCTTTGTGGGTAGTTGTTGCTAGCCTTTGAATGAATAAGCTTTAGCTAGAAGAGCCCTCAGAACCGCTTTCTCTGAAACCTCTTTTGGTGCTCCATCCCACCTCCACCACCTTTAGAAAACAAAACAAAACAAACAAACAAAAAGAACAAGCCAAATAACTAAAATACTTTGCAAAACAGAAACTTGATGGATATAGACAACAGAATGGAAGTCACTACTTTCTCCTCAAGAGATGTTTTTCTCCTTGGAAGTAGGTAGAAGTAAAGCAAAAGAGGCTAACTGAGTTGCCATATTAATTTAAGTATGGGTTGTACTTTCCCCTACCCTTAGTTCTAAAAAATTAATTTGTAAATAATTGTAATCTATATTTAAGGTTATTGGTTCAGTGAAATCTAAAATTGGAGTTATTCTTCCAGGGTTTTTTTTCAGTATTTATTTTTCAGTATTCTTTTATAAACACAGGAGACTAAGGGCTGGATCTAGAATCAGAGAGAAGACCTTGGTGGAAATCCTGGCTCAGATTTTCCTATCTATATAATTTCTTCTGGGCTTGAGTTTCCTCATCTATGAAATGAGAGGTCAGACTAGATCTCCCAAGTCCCTTTGAACTCTAAATCCATGATTGTTTGTAATCTATGATCTCATTTGAAGAATGTGGCTTATATTCAGAATACTATGACAACTGCTTCAATTTTCTCCTTAAGCCAACGTGGGCAGAGCCTCTATGACAACATGTGCACATCCCCTAATGAGTAATACAAAGCAAATATAAGTTGAAGGCACATAGTCCTTGATGGTAATCAGAAGCATGATGATTTTTGTTTTCAATTCTAGATCAACAGAAATCTCAATATATAAGATCTTTGAACTATGAAATTTCTTTAATAGATATAGTCAATAGTGGCAAAAATGATGGTTCTTAAAGATTACCTAGTTACCCTTTAAAATCATCCTTTCAATTTAGTGCCCTCAATTCTGCAGTGAGAGAGTTCAGGCTTGGCACTTCATTTCTAGAATTCTGTGTTTTATTTGAACATCTCTACCAAAAAAACAAGGGGCAGATTGCTAACATTTTATAAACTTCGTCAAACTTCAAGAATGAAGGATCATTCCAATATGGTATATTTCCTATAAGCACTCTATATCCTAGCAGTTGGTCTTTGCAAAAAAGCTCCTGTCAACCTTTGATAAACCTCTGAGACACTTAAATGAGTCCTCACATTTCTTGGACCTGTCCTTGAAGTCTTCCTAGCTTGTTAAGGATTGCTGGAGCTGCTATTCTTTGGGTCTAGCCTTGGACAAGCCAAAGTCACCTCCATGCCATGATGAGGCACTAAGTTTGGACTCTGGAATAAATACTACAAAATTCAGTAAGGCAGTTTCTTGCTTTCCACTCCAAATTTCCCAGGTTGATCCATAAAAGCTCCATCCACACCTGAAAGCCATTTTTCATTTGTTTTCTATTGATATTGTACTTGGCTCTATACAGAAGGAGTTTAAAAGGGCACTGTCTTCTGCATGCTTCCAGATGAAGAAAATAGGGATTCAAGGAATCCATAAAGTTCAATATAGTAGAGTATTCATAGAAAGGGATATTTCTAAAAAGTCTGATTTTTAATTGAAAAAGGGTTTTAAGCACAGGGGAATAAGATTTCCAAGACCAATTTCTAGAATTTCTCCCAACTTTTTCTATAATGCTGTTAGATCTAATTTCAACTTCAACATGAGGATCTAATCATGATGTGTCTTTATATTTTTAATAACCCTTACCTTCTGCCTTGGATTGCTTCCAAGGCAGAACAGAGGTAAAGGTTAGGCAGTGGGGGTTGTGACTTGCCCAGGGCCACACAGCTAGGAAGTCTCTGAAACCAGAATTAAACCCAGGATCTCCTGTGCCTAGACCTGGTTCTTAATCTACTGAACCACCTAATTGCACCCCATTGTATGTCTTTAATAGATGAAAAATGAAAAATATAGGCATTCATTTTTCTGCTTTGTCCAATAATATTGATATATTATACTTCATATATATGAAAATGATGCTACTGATCCACCATCAGTAGGACATGAATGATGGATTTTTCTTTACAAAAGACATCAATAACAGATATATCAACCAGCCTTGGAGTCAGGAAGAACTTGGTTCATACACATGCATGCAGCATGATCCCAAGCAAATCACTTAACTGCATTTCTAGGACTACAATTTTCTTTTTTTTTTTCATTTCTTTTTTCATTTCTTTTACTGCAATAAATACATACACTTTAAGTTTTTGTCTGAATGGCTGCTTTACTATGAGAAATGCATTTTTGATTGGAATTTTCCAATCAGTATGATCCACAGGGTCATGAAGAATCAGACATGACTAAACAATGACTTTTTAACAAATGAACACCACCATTGGTAACGTAGCCCAATATACAATATGGTAGACAACATAGGTAAGTGTAGACTGAAAGCATAGGGTGTGGAAATCCTCAACTAGCTGGCACAGGTCACATTAATTGAATTTTGGCTCTCCTTAAATGCAATTGATATCATTTGAATTAAATAGAATTTTGCACCAATTAAACTTGTGTTAATTAAGACCTTAAATGATGTGTGACAATAAAATTTTAGCTATTCTGAGAAGCAACTTAGTGTGCTTTTATAGCATTAAACTCAAAGTCAGAAGACTTAAGTAGGACTCCAATTTTCTGATTAGGTATGGAGCTTCACTAATAGAAAATCTTCCTTTCCTGTAAGTCAGTTACATAAATGAAAATGGAGATTTGGGCTATGATAACAAAAATAAATGAATGAAAATGTTAGGGTTTAGGCTGCAAGTTGGTCTTTGTTTTTCTTCCCAATAGTAGATATAAAAATTTATATTTATAATGAGCTGGTTAAGCGATTTAAGGAAGATTTCAGCATTGATCTTCTAATGGAGTCCAATCCCGTTTCTGTTCCTGATACACTGCTTCTCTGAAAAAGCTCACTGTCCTATTCAAGGTTCATATCTATGACCCCAAGATCCTAGTGTTATTACTACTGATCTGAGTTCTAGTTGGAGACCAAGTGCGTTCATTACATGATTAAAAATAGCGTGATATTTGGAAACATCCGGATGTTTAAGATCATGGAAGCACAGTCCGGACCTCAGACAACCACATCTACAATGACCTCTGCAGGTATTCAACCTAGTGATGCTTACACTGAGGTTTCTGACTCAGTGGTACACATGTTAGAACTAATAGAGATCTGCTCTAATACTCCCCTTCTGTCTCTAGATACCACAAATGGGTTCAAAATTATCTAACTATATCCCATTCTACCATTCAGGAATCATGAATATTGATGTCTGGCAACCAGCCGTGCTTATATAAATAAGCACTGGGGTCACATAAGTTCAAGGAGTGCAGTACAATTCTAGCCATTACATTGAAAAAGCCTTTTAGCCAGGGCTAGCAGCTGATTCATCTACAGGAGGAAGAGAATATAAGAGAGGTTCTTCCTGAGAACCTATTAGGAAATAAAAAAGGTACCATTTGGCTACACTGTCAAGCACAATTATGTTTAGAAGCAGTAAAGGACCCGGTGTCTAGAGCACTGACTCAGGAAACAGTGGGTTCAAAAATTCTTGGTCTAACATTGAATGGGCTTGTGACCTTATGTAAGTCATTACTTGTCTCAGGCAACTTCCTAGGATTTATTTACTACATGCTCAAGACCTACAATAGGGAAGAGAGTTCTAGACAACAAGGATTTATTGAAGCAAATAAAGATCACTCATCTATGATTAGGTTGATAATCTAAAATCATGCAAGCTATTCTATCTTACCTAGTGGCATAATTATTTTATTAATATAAACAAGTGAAGAAACACATCAAAGGGCAATGGAGAGCCACATATGAGCATAAGCTGATGGTAATGTATTAGAAATAAGGAATTATGCAGGGAAGCAGAGCAAAGGATATTATCCTACAAATGTGGGGCTGAGAAAGAATTCAGGCTAGTGACATAGGAAGGATGAGCAATAACTGATGGTCAACCCACATGCATCACCTTTATGGTATTAAGAGAAATGCGAGGAAGGCTCTTAAAAATTTGGGCAAATCTTTGGCAAAATTATGGAATAGTCTAGATGACAGTATCAGAAGTTGGGAAGAGATGGATGAATTGAAATCTGCAGCAGAGGGAATACCCAGAATACTGAGATTATAAATCCAATCTGACATTAAAGTATGAAGTCAAAACCAAATAACATTAGTCTGAAGAAAATAATGGAATTTATTATTACATCACCAAAGATAATTAAGTGGCAGAGTTTCCTTTGTAACACAATGATAAATGCTATGAAGTGGCAAGTATTGCATATGTTACAAAAATATTTTGGTCTAGATGGCAAAGACCCCAAGGCAGGGAGCAAGTAAGTAATCTGATATTAAATTGCTATGAAGATAAAAGGCATGGTAGGAATATTAACTGATATAATTTTTCTTAAGTGCATTGCCATGGGTGATTTGCAATATATTTTCATTCTAATGCAAACATTTTAATATCATGTTTTGGCTCAACATACCGAAAAGACAATCACTCAACAAGTCTCTGACCCTTCAGGGTGTGGAATGGAAGGAGACTGGTTCTGGACCCAGGGTTTACAAATGATCATTTAGAGCTAGAAAGGACCTTAGATTTTATCTACTCAATGCCTTCATTTTACACATAAGAAAACCAAGATCAAAAAAGGACAAATGACTTTCCTAGGATCATACAGGGAAAGGCAAAACTGTGATCTGAATCCAGGTCTTCTGACTCCAAATGCAATATTTTTTATATTGAACCAATTATTATGCTGCTCTTTTCCATTTCAGGCAGGTATGGCAAATGTGCCTCTCTAAAGTCTACTCTGATGCCTGATTGGGTAATGAAGGTACACATTGGACCTTTCATGCTATGGCAGTAGAGTTTTGTCCACTTTTACCTGGATTGGAAGGTTCCCAGCAATCACCTATTTAAAACCAGAGGACCAGAAATCTATAAATTCAGAAAAGCTAACCACCAACCATAGTATAGCTGCCATAGTATAGGTTGTTTTGGACAAAGAAACCCAGGGAACCAAAATCTAATGTTCAGTACGCTGTGATCTTCATAGGTAGGGAGAGCACCAGCTATCCTGATGAAATCATAGCTCTAATGAAGTGTTAAAAAGATATCTACCAAACCGCAGTCCTTGGAAGGAAAAACACTCATGCTACCGCAGTCTGCAAATGGTAGCACTTGCCCATTCCTTCCTTCCAAAAGCAATTTCCCACACTCCACAAACATACTGGCTAAGATGGTATACCTAATGAGTAAAGCCAGATCTCCCAAATTTTTCAAAGAGCCCTTGTGTCTTCTAATCTATCACCTGGGTAATGTGTCCAGAGTGGCATTTCGTAATGACAGCAACATTCCAACAAATCAATAGTTATTTAATTCCCAACAAGCTCCCGAGTCCATTAAACCTGATTACATTCACCCATTTCAGTTGGGTGCAGTTATTTTTCCTACACCGGCACTTAATCTATAACAGGAACTTATGAGAACTTTCAAAAGCAATTTCAGCATCAATCAGCATAGAGTGAAAGGCACGATTTGCTTGTAATTATTTATTGGACAGGATAGCAGAGGGTCTGACAGAGCTCCTGGTCCTGACCTTCACCCAAAATCTAAAATGGAAATAAGAGGAGTTGTCTGTGAGATTCCAAGACTACCCTCAGATCCCACTGGAGCAGCAGTGGCCTATGCCTGCTTGGACCAAGAAACACAAAGAGATTTCAATATTGATAATGGCCAATCTCAGGTAGATCAATTTATTTCTACTTTATACACATGTGGCTAATATCGAGTAAACTCTCCAGTGAAGGCGCCAGCCAGCAATCCAGAATTATTGAGCTGTTCGGCTGTTTGGAATCACCCCAGGTTTGATATTCTAGCCAGCCTTTTGTAATAAACAACGGGTTACAATGAAGGTTCGGGGAAAAAATAATGTGTCTGCCCAACAGTCTGTGCTGAAGACATTTTTTTTTTTAGTTTGACTCTAATGAGCTGGGCTGGACTTTATTCACTTCACTCACTCCTAAATTATAGGTATGGGGTATTTGGGTGAGGGGGAGGGAAAGTATTTTTTATTGCTTGTTTACTATGAATAACAATTAGTTTGTTGTTGTTTTTTTTATCATGTAGAGCAAAGCATAATAGAGATGGGTCTGTTTTAGACTAAGGGCAGGTGTAGGAAAAATATCTGCACTCAACTGAAAATGGTGCTGGATAATAACCGGTATACATCAGAAAGAGTACTAGATACGTAGGATCATTCAACCTGAGAATGGGGAAGGGATATTAGAAATCATCCTCATTTTACAATAGAAGGAATGACTCTCCCAAGATCATTCAGCTATTTAGTAGGAGAACCAGAATTAAATCACAGATGTCAATGTTTTGTCCACTATACATGGGCACGGAACCAAAGGCTACAGTAGCTTGCAAAATTCTCCCAGTGAAGGCAAATCTTTGTCTAAGCAAAAGAAAATCCCTTGAAAACCATTGGAAGAATTATCTGAACTACAAGGCTAGCAGACAATCTGTTCTGCATGCCATGATAAAATTAATAGCTAGTTAATTCCTCAAAAAACTAAAAATATTTCAAGTCACCAATTCTTTGCCATCATTAAAAACTCAAAGGGCTGATGTGGGGTTCCTATAATGATCTCCAAACTTCATAAATTAACCATCAATGTATTATTCCATTTTATACAAAAATTCTATTAAAACAGACATTCCATGTGAAGTCTAACATATGAATTAATGCATATTTAATGTTACTCATATTTGCTAGGCTAAAGCACTTAACTGAACCACATCATGATAAGTTACTTTGCCTCATGATCTGCAGTGGGAATGCTGAGTCCCTCAGAAAGCTGGAATGGATAGCAAATCCTTTGCCCTGTGGTCAACCTCTCGAAGCAAAGGCATGAATGTTAAGCAGCAGGCAGATCAATACAAGCAAATATAGCTCAACTACACCATTTATTCAGCCATGAGAGATGTCAATACACAGATTAGGGTGATCCATCTTTTTGATTTCCTACTGTCTTCTCACTGACTACATGAGGGCTTTTTCCTGTATTAAAAGTGTTTGCTTTCTCAACCATAAAAATTCCAATTATTACTCTAAGTGCACCAGAGTTAAGTTGCTTGTTGGAAGCGGCCTTGAATTACCTGAACAAGTCCCGTGAAGTACGGTGCCGCGGGCACAATCATGGGCACGCCGTAGGGATGTAGCAAAACTCCTTGAGACGACAACATGGCTTAACTGATTGTATTACTCCCACTGAAGCTAAACACATCAATTGAAAGTTAGGCGAAAATCTATAGACCAACTTCTTCCAAACTACAAAGCTTAGAGCCAAATAACTTCTGTCAGGGCCCAAGCCCTCCTCAACTCAGAGGAAAAAAAAAATCTACATCAGCAACTCTTAATGTTAAAGTTTTCTTCCCAGACAACGGAGAGAGACAGCAGCTGCAAAGCTGAAGATACCAAAATGGAAGGTGCTATTTTGGGAACAGCTTGTCTAACATGACTAACCAAGTACTCTTCGTTAATTTAGCTTTAGAAAAAAAAATGAGAGGGAGCAAGCAACAAGATTCAAGCTATTCCAAAATGAATTCTGCCAAATGGTAGATGGCTGGTTCCACACAGGGTTTTGAGAAGATACATAAAAAATAGAACGTGAGAAAGAAAATAAAAGTCGATGTTTAAACTTAAATTAACTTGTTAATACATAGAACCTTGTGCATTTATGAATTTGTTTTTTTTTAAGGAGAAAAAAATGATGAGAATTGATTGATAGGGGTGGGGCTCAAAGGGATAACTGATCACTGTTATTGTGTATTCCCAGAAATGAGTTTCTAGATAAAATACTTTCTGATGATTAAACTCAAATTCTGTAGTATTTTTAGATGAAAGATGCTATCAGATACTGACATATAAGGTGGGGTCTAAACAGCACCAAAAATCTAGATAAGATCTGAAAAACCCAGGTACAAATCTGAACCTTCTGTTTTCAACATATTTGCAAACAGCCAGATGAAGATTGACGGCATATATTTTTTTTTCAGTTTTCAACCAGATGTTCAGCATAGTGTAGACATAGTTCTATATTAACAATTCTGAAAGGCACAGATAGCAGCTGTGCTTTTGGTCTTCTCGGTTTTGTCTAGTAGGAGGGCAGGTTGTTATATTTAGATTTTTCACTTTTTAGCGGGCAATTATATGAAGGTACAATGTATTTTGTGCACTTCGGTGATATTCAAGGTCGAGGACAATTTAGAATAAAATTTTCTATAATAACACCTGCTGACTACATCCTAACTAACTATAAACAGGAAAGATGACTGAAATGGGCTGAAATTGGGGAAGTTCAAGGTAATTTAAATTACATTCCACTGATGCCTTCTCGTGAATCCAAGCACGAATTCCTGTACGTTTAGAGGACCAAGGTGTCTTGGTGCTGTACTAATTTTAGTTACTTGATTTAGCACCATAATTGCTTGTCTAGGTAACTATAGTGGACAATGTTTGGCACAGAATTCCACTTAAAACTGAGTTTTGGTCATCTTGAAAGCTTTTCTGTAATTGACACTCATATATCAAACGAGTTCCCTTAGCAGCTGTAAGCTGACCCCTCTTACTTAATAACCCCGATACTGTTTCTAACTTTAGATTTGGAACTGTGACTCCCAACATGGCATTTCTAAGAAGTTACCAGTGAGGACAGAGAAAGTCACCATGGGATAGAGCCATGTTTACCTATTCCTAGCTTCCATTTATAGATGCTTTCACTCTTCCTTACGGGCAAGATGGGGATTATTACTTTCTGCTGGATTGGATTAATCATTTCAAATTATGTCTCTTTTATCTCTGAGTAATGAAAACATTTCTTGGCAAGTCATAAAGCCTGGGTTCTAGTCTACTCTCCAACACTAACCATACGATCCTGAACAAGTTTTTCTGTTCTTTTAAGTCAGTTTCTTCAACTAAATAATAACGGGACATTATTACTTGCCTAGTAATAGGTCTGTGGCAAGGACCAAATAAGATTCTATATGAAGAAATGCTATGAAAAACTCTAAAGATATGTGTTCATATGATTATAAGGCATCATTATCTCTTATGAAAAGCAAAATGGTATTGTGGATAAAGAGCTAATTTTGGAAACGGAAAGACCTGGGTTTGAATCTTACCTCTAATTCCTAGGAGACTATGGTTTTGGATAAGTAACTTTATCTTTTAGGGCCCCAGAAAATGCCTTAAGACTCAAAGTCACAGATCAGTTGATGTTCTCTTCCATTGGTGAAGGGACTGAAAGTTTGGATACTAATGAACTCATTGATGTGGAATGCTACACCCTCCTATTCCCCTCCCAAGAATGTAAAATATTGACACCCAAAAGGAATGAAAACATAAAGGGCATTTCATTTAAAATTTCTTCCCAAAACCTTTTTTCAGAACTAGAGTTTTACCCTCACTTCCAAAGAATATAAACAGCAAAATCTAACATTTATATGGGGTTTTCCCAACATCTCAGTGCTATTAATTTGAGCATTAGCTTAAGGCTGAAGTAAGACTTGGGAGAGAAGTGCTTTAAAATTTCCCAAGTAGTTTGCACACATTATCTCTTTTGAGGCTCACAAGAACTCTATGACATACAGATACTACAGGTATTATTATTTTTCTCATTTTACAGATAAAATTAATGATTAGAGAAGTTAGGTGACTTCACCTAACTAATAAGTACCTGAAGTGGGATTTGAACTCAAGTCTCTCCTGGGTCCAATTTCTTGTTCCTTCTATAACACCTGTATTACAGAAATTAACAGCTCTTTTAGTAAATGTATTTTCAAACCGTTCATGTATACAACGTAACTGCAAGGTCAAGTAAGCTATAATTGAGGTTGGTTATTTAAATACATTTTTAACAAGTAAAGTCTAGGGTTAGGAAGGAGACTTATGAATGGATACTTACTTAATTCTGAGGCAATTTGGAGACAAATTTAGTTAGGGCAACCTTAACTTTGCCAGTGATATTATCTGTCTCTGTAATGTGCCCGGGATTAAGAAAAGAATGGTGGCAAAAGGATCTGGTAATCACTCGAAAAACACATTCTCTACCTTTTCCACCAAGAATCTGAAAAGATATCTCCAAAGAATGTGTTTTGAATCATTATCCACAATGAGAATAACAAAATACAATTCATTTTATCCAAAGTTTTGAAGCCAGCCTTCAATAAAATGACTAATTTACATTCCTTTTGTTTTTCACTTTGCTGCCTATCTGTATTCTCTTCTTTCATGTTACTTCCTTTATATCACTTGATGTATCCTTATGCAGTTTTTTAGGACTTTCCTTCACGTGAAAAATTTTCTTATAACTTCTTTGATTTTTTTTAGCTTCTTTTCCCTAAAATAATCCTCTTCTCATCTTTCCTCTCTCTCAATCCATGATCAAACTCCTTTCTCATTTGCTGACTCTCCAATTCCTTTCTGTCACATTGTTGTTTTTTAGTTAACTCTCCCCCCCCCCCCGCCCCTTTTCTTCTCCACCCCCTTTGCTGTGGTTCAGCATACCCCCCCCCCAACCAAACATGCAGAACCTGGGATTGTAAATGATGACACCATCCACCCCCATTCCTTCTGGGTGACAGACGCCCAAAGACTAAATGTCAGCTTGGAAGGGAAGAGAGCAGAACATAAAAACAAAAGAACAGGATAGGGGTGAGGGTAAGGGATCCTGATTATAGCCTTGATTATTTAGTAGGATTATGGATGTGTGTGTGTGTGTGTGTGTGTGTGTGTGTGTGTGTGTGTATTCCAAGAATTCCATAGTGTATTTTGTTTACAAGTCTCATCTATAAGCACCCATGAAAGGATTATCCCCACAGAAATTCAAAATGAAGAGTAGTTTTCTAAAGTCCCCACATAACCTGTGTCTTAGAGTATTCCATTAACCAAAACCTCTCTCAAAAAGAACGTTCCCACATCTGTGGGAGAATGGAAATTGATGCTTGAAATGATGACTTGGAGGTACTGAAAATTCCTAATGTTCCTCCTGAGGAATCAAAGAATAATTTGTGAAAAGGACAGTTTAATAAATACAGTGTTAGGTATTTCGTTTCATTGAAATCTACAGAAAAATAGCATCTTTGTTTACCAGTCTATGTGAAGATCTAAAATAACCTTTTCCCAGTCTGGGCTGAAAAATACAGAGTCAATTTGATGCAGCTCTTCAATGCATTATGCTATGGGTAATGAGTAAAGGGAAAGAATCTGCCCCAGGATAATCAAGAACTGATTCTAATCACAACAGAAAGGTAATCTGAGCATCTACCAACCAGCCAGATTACTTGGTTACAGTAAAGACAGCTGGCATTCCATTGAAGCAATGGCTCTCCAAGTTCATACACAGATTATTGGAAGAGCCTGTGAGAGCTGGTATTCCAGCTGTTCCTTCCATTATTTTGTCTCTTCCTTCGTAACTTACTTATGAATCACTTAAATCAATTAGCCACTCCCAGGCCCAAAACTTTCAATGGCTCCCTATTTCCTATCACATGAAATTTAGAAACTTCTATCCTACTTTGGAAGACCTTCATCATCAAATCTCAGTATATATTTGACTAGTCCCCAGAACGTGTCTTCCTTTCTGGTTATCCAAGTTACCTCATTGTCTGTTTAATATGTGATTGTCTTTCTCATATTATAGATTCTTCTCTACAGGACAGACTACTTCTTCTCAGTGTCCTTTGCTGGATGTGGACATAGATCATGCCCACTAACCTTGGGTATCCCACAGAGCTCTGTCTTTGGCCCTCTTCCCTTCTTTCTTTACACTTTTTCACTTGAGGATCCCATCAGCTCCCATAGTTTCAGTTACTATCTCTATTTAGTCTTCCCCAACCTTTCTTCTGAGCTCCAAAATTATCTCCATGGCCTATTACATGTCACAAAGTAGATGTCAAATACTTCTTAAACTCAACATTTTCAAAATTCATTATCTTTCCCCCAATCCTCCAGATGTCCTTCCCTTTACTGTTTATGGCACTAAGATCTATCTAATCACACAGAGACAACATAGGTATTATTCGCACTTCCTTGCTATTTCTCATTTTCCATATCCAATCTACTGTCAAGTCCTGTAAATTCTACCTTTACCACATCTCTCACATAAGTCCTCTTTTCTCTTCAATCTGGTCATTATTCTGGCATAGGTCCTCATCCCTTTACAAGTGAACTACTGGAATAGCCTGCTAGTTGTCCTCTCTGCCTCGAACCTATGCCCACTCCAGGCCATCCTCCACTCAGATGTCAAATTAATCTCCGTAAGGCAAGATCTGACAATACCAGCCACTTTTCCAATCAATCAACTCCAGTGGCTCCTTTTCACTTCATGATCAAATATAAAATCCTCTGTTTTGCATTCAAAGTCCTTCACAACCTGGCCCCCTCCTACTTTTTCTCCCCATTATGTATTCAGAGATCCAGTGAAATTGGCTTCCTTGTTATTCCTCTTTTAAGGTTCTATACATTTCCAGATTCTAGGAATTTTCACTGACTGTTACTCATGCCTGGAATTCCCTTCCTCCTCATCTATGCCTTCTGGATTCCTCCATGTTTAAGGTAAAATCCAAAGTCCAACAAGAAGGTTTTCCTTATCTACCATAATGCTAGTCTCTTCCCTTGATTATTTCCAACTCATCCCATTCATACAGAGTAGTTTTCATGTTGTCTCCTCTATTAGACCGTGAGCCTTTTTTTTGGTATCAGTAGCACTTAGTACAGCACATGACACAGTAGGTCCTTGCTTAATAAATGATAATTATAAATTGAATTAAACTCAGAAAACTTAAGTGACTTGTCAAGATTCTGAGGTAGGATTTGAATTCCAGTCTTCCTGTCTCCAACTCTAGCACGCTATCCATTGTACCACATATTACCTTCATAAATTCCAGAATACCACACAGAGTCACAGACTCTTCAATTATCATTGCACCTTTAAGTGAAAAGAGAATGGAAGGCTGTAATTGGTTGGCTAATTCCTCCTTGACTTCTATTTTGAAGACCCAGAACTGACTCATTTAATGAGAACATTTAAGGCTTGATTAGTATCACACATCATCTTCTCCTACATCAGGATTTCTTTGGTATAAACCAACTAACTTTCTAGAAATGAAACATCCAATCACAATTTAAAAGTAATTTTTTTGAGAATTAGAAAAATCCCCTTGGAGGAAATGGAGTATCCTAATAATTTGCAAAACTATAACTGTGGATTCTCTAGGCTAGATCTTTTCCCAGAACATGCTACTTGCAAATAACAAATGTGAAAATCTTTCCAACCTAAGAAAGATAGCTTTAATTTTAGATGAAAGCCATATATCGGCATATTTACAATAAGTGTATATTACAAATATATAATACACATGCATAGCCATACAATACTATTATATGTTTGCCCATATATATTTGCACAAATGTGTGTCTATATATGACATACCTATGTAAATATACTTTCTAGATATGCATATATTATGATGACTAGGTGAATCTCTGCAACAATGTATGAATTTAGCTGTATGTACAGATATAAGTCTCTGGCTTAAGGTCAGTGGAAGTGGATTGGGGTAGGGTAGAGTGGGATACTGGCAAATGACTAGAGTCAAACCCCAATGTCCTTATAAAGAAAAAAAAAGTTATATTCTAATCTGAATGTGGATGAGATCTAACAACTCAATCCTAAAATACAATCAATAAATACTGCCACAGCTTCAACAAAAGGTGTGTTAATCTATTCCCCTGGGTTCCCACTTACCCTCTCTGCAATTTTCCAAATCAAAATATTCCTCCCTGGCAAATACTCTTGTTTTCTCCCAATTAGAACACAACCTCTTTGGTGGCAGGAGTTGTATCTGCCTTTCTTTTTATTTCTCCAATAACATACTAGGGGCACAGTAATCGTATAATAAATGTTTTTCATTTATTCAATCAGTGAGCATTTACTAAAGCATCTCTTACATGCCAGGTACTATACTTCAGTTGGGTCTCTGTTTTGGAGTCTAGATAGATCACCCACAGGGATTTCAGGATACTTAGCTCTCCCCTACTTTTTCCAGCCATGTCCTCTACCAGACCCATGTACATGGGCAGTCAAAGGTAGTGCTGATTTCAAGAATCTGATTTTGAAACTGAATTTTAAATTACATTTACACAAGCTTGTCGATACAAAGAAAAAGAAAATTATCCTTGCCCTCCAGAACTTATATTTTAATAGGGAGATAACAGGAATATACAAAGGTAAATATAAGATAAATACAAAGTGTAGATACATAGTGACTTAGAGAAAAAGGCTCTAGAAGTCAAAGTAATCAAAGAATGTCTCCTGAAGAGAGAGAGAAGCTTGAATGAAAAAGAAATCATAGTTTCCAGTAAGTTTAAATGAGATGAGAGATCATACTAGGATGGAGCATGCATGTTGTGTTCAGTCATTTTTCAGTCATGTTGAACTCTTCCTGACCCCATTTGGGATTTTGTCAGAGAAACTGGAATGGTTTGCCATTTTTTTCTCCAATTCATTTTACAAATGAGGAAACAGAGGCAAACAGAGCTAAGTGATTTGTCCAGGTTTACACAGCTAATAAGTGTGAAGCTAAATTTGAATTCAGGAAGATAAATCTTTCCAATTCCAGTCCCAGCACTCTATTCACTGTCCTACCAAGCTGCCTTTGATTAAGTACAAGGAATAGAAAATGTCAGTATGGCTGACGGTAGAGTGGGGATGGGGAAGAGTTAGGAGCCAGGAACTCAAGAAGGTGTAAGAAGGCTGGAAAGGTTTGGAAGGGCCAGGTTGTGAAGACCTTTAAATGCCCCAAAGAGGACTTTATATAAGATCCTGGATTCACTAGAAGTCCCTACATGTTATTGGGTAGGGGAATAGCTGTGTGGAGGGTATAATGGATTGGGAGAGACTTGCTTGAGGCAGAGACCAATTAGGAAGCTACTGCAATAGTCTGAGGGAAGGTGATAAAGCACTGTACAGTGAAATGGTGTCCATTGGAGTGGAGAGGAGAGGTATGGACAGAGAACATGTTGTGGGGAATAAAAACAACAAGATTTAGCAGCTGAGTAGATATGTGGGGGTTGGAAGTGAGAGTGAGGAGTCTTAATCTGGTGGTTAGGAGGATGGTGGTCCTTCAAAAGATGGTGATACCTCAGTTTCTTCATTTATAAAATGGGAAGCTTTTAACTAGTTTCCCTCTAAGTGTCCTTCTAGCTTTAATATTCTATTATTCTGTAAAGGAATATGAATTTTTAAAACCTTTTTTTGCCAAACCCTCTATCTCTAGTTTCAAATACCAAAAGATATATCAATCAGCATTTATTAAGTCAATAAATATTTATAAAGCACCTGTGGGTCCCTTACAACACTGGACACTGTGGAAGGATAGGAATACTAAAACAGGGCTTCTTTTTCTAAGATTTTACAATCTAGTTGGAAAAAAACCTTTAAAACAAAACCAGATAAAGAGATTTTAATACCTAAATGTACTTGGGCAGCCAAATAGAATAGGGAGAACATTAGACTAGGAATGAAGAAGATCTGAGTTCAAATTTGTCCCCAGATACTTATTAGCTTTATGACCCATAGGCAAGTCACTTAACCTCTATATGCCTCAATTTCTCCATCTTGTAAAATGGGGATAAAATAATAGCATTTACCTCTAAGAGTTGTTGTGAGGATTAAATGTGATAATTGTAGTGCTCTGCAAACTTAAAAATATAAAAATTCTGTCATTATCATAATCGCAGTCATTAAGCAAAACAAGTTGAAATATGATTATCATAAGTGGAACATGGTACCACATAAAATAAGAGAAGGGAAAAGATAAGTTTGGGTTTGGGTTTAGATAACTGCAATGCATCAAGTGATTGAGCAGGAAACTGTTCACAGGTGAGCTCTCATTCTGTTAATAACTCTTGGGAAAGGCACCAGCAAAAGGAGAAGGAGGAAACTTGCAGACTAGCATATTTCCATCTTTATCTTTGTTCTAGGAAATCACCTTTTTGAAAATAATTAATAGGTAACTGTTAATGTCTTCTTTAAAGACAAGACAAAAAACATTTGGATGCATTTTGTTTTAATCATTTAGTTATTTTTAGAAATATTTTTCCATACTTTAAAATTATTATAGCAATGAAAAAAAGTTATACAATTGTCTCCTCTCTCAACCAACAAGATTATCTTTTGTTCAGGACCTTCTTTTAGTCTTTAATAAGAGATGAAATTCACTAATATAGCAGTGAGCCATGGTGGTTTATATGCTAGGAAAAGTGTCATTTATTTAAGGATTTGTGGCATCTTTGCTTAGACTTGAGACAGCACATCTCACCCCAGAGCAGATAAGCACATCGCTAGCATAAGGAGTCAGGAGTGGAGTGTCCAGGGGTTAGGCTGCTTCTTCATACTTTGGGAAAGAATAATAGAGTGTGAGTGGGTATAAGTTTATGTATGAGGAAATGGTCTTTACCCAGTACACTTGCTGTTAAGAAGTGTTGCCCCTTGTTCACACAAATTTAGAATTCCTGAGGAATGAATAACTAGTCATAGACATAGAGCCCAAAGGGTCCACAGAAATCATCTAGTCCAGTTACTTCATTTCCTAAGTAGGAAAACTGAGGCCCAGAGAATTTAAATAAGGCCATACAAATAACAGGTAGCAAAGGAAGGTTTTGAATCAAATCCTCTTAGGCAATTTGTATCAAGAATGTTTCATAGTGAAAAAAATTATGATTTTTTTCATTGAAAAAGGATACTTTTCAAAGCACAATACTTTGTTATTCAGACATCAAGATGCCTCTATCTCACACATTTACAGATATGCAGGGAGGTGAAGCCCCTTTCATGCCAAATATAGAGAGATATTAATATACAATACCACTCTCATTCACCCATTGCCAGTCTTCTAGCAGTTTCAAAGATATCTTATTGGTAGAGCTAGCATTTCAGTTTACACAATTAGAGGAGCTAGAATAGACCTTAAAATCAGTCTAAATTTCGGGTTTTTTAACATCTATTTTGATAAGTGTATTTCAATATAATTGGACTCCTTTATAATCCCACATATTTTATTTAATGCATTTTATCATTCTAAGAAAGGGTTTATGCTTTCCTCAGTCTACCAAACAGGTCTGACACTAAAAAAGGTCAAGCACTTGTGATTTAGCATGATCTCTTCATTTTAGAAATGAGGGAAGAGAGTCCTAGAGAGGTTAGAAGGGCTTGTCCAAAGCAACGGAGAGTTTCTAAGAGAATCCAATGTTCTTTCCATAAAATTGGGCTTTTCCCTGAGTCAGAACATAGATTTTTCCAAATAAATGAATAATAAATCTGTGGTTCTATCCCTAGCATGGGAGCTCCCTTCAGCACTGCTGGCTGTGGCTTACTTACTAAGTCTCAGATACTGACTTAATAATAAGTCAGAAGTTTAATAGACTTAATAGTGACAAGTGAAAGAGACTTAATAGTGGTCAGAAGTTTAAAATTACTTGCATAAGGTAATAAGGGGTGACAAAGTTGGACCCATCCTACCAATTCCTACCACCATAATTTCCTCCAAGTAAGAATGCCAAAATGGTGATGTTTAAATGAAATGATTATCATTATTGTTCAATCATGTTGTGTTTTAGATAACTTTTTGTAGGGTAGGTCTGAGAACCTAACCAATATTTATAGTAGTATTTTAAAAGGAAAATGAGAACTAGGTTCTAAATAACCCTTTTAAAAATGAAATTCTGGAACAAGACCCACTGATAAAATGGGGAATGTACCCATTACTCTAATCTAGTCTAGTCTAATCTAATCTAAAAACTAATTTCATTGTCCTTTTGGAGAGTTGCATCTTGTTTACACACAGCTCACTAACCCAGAAGGAGAATCTAAAAGGCTGAGCAGGTAAATAAGAAACAAACAGAGATGAAGATATTTTTATCATGATTAAAGAGTGTAGTGAGAATTCTCTGTCCCATTTTCCAGTATGTTAAAGGAGGAATATAGTATGAAAGAGAGTTGTATTTGGAGAGACAAAGGATCTGAATTCAATTCCTGGGTAACCATAAGTAAATTATTCTATGTATCTGGACTCCAATTTCCAAATCTGTAAAAGGGCAAGCATTTGACCAAATTATTTCTAAAGCCCTTTCCAATTCTCAATCTATGATCTTCAGTAAAGTCTTCAGTTGAACCAGATCCTGAAAGAGCCAAGAATGTATATTAAATTCAAGGATACGGGCACATTGGCTAGAAAGATCTCATGATTATACTCCTCTACTCCCCATGGCCTCCATCTTTCCCTTTCCCTAAATCATTGGAAAAGGGAAGTACTCTTTCTAACTTCTGTCAGCTCCCATCCAATCTCCCTTTCTGTAATTTAGGCCATTTCATTACAGAATGGAAATAATAACTACATCTCCCTGTCTCCCCTACCTCCCATTTTCTGGGCAGGATGGGATACTTTGAAGATATGGATAATAATGAGTTACCTAAGAGCTTCCTGATCTCTGCCATACCCCCGAATCAGCTGCACCTGTAACTAGTGCATAAATGGGTCATAACTCCTCCATGCACTGGACTGCGACCACCATTATGGCTGTTCTGTAATTTCTGAGCATGTTCAATGCTAATGTGCCACTGCCAATTAAATCAAACTAGTACAGCACAGCTGGATTCCTGTTGGGTTTGCCAAAGATGGTTACTATGGACAGAGAGGAACAATTTCCTAACTCTCAGAGAATTAGGCCCATGTACATCTTCCAACTTTGCTTGGCTCACTCATGTTCCAGTCTCCATTTATTTCTCTGAGACCGAGCCCACAATGAAGCAGTTTCATAAACACTGGCTAAGAAAATGCCAAAGAAAGGCTACAAGGTTTGGGCAGATAATGGAAAACAGAAGGACCCGGTGTGCTATGGTTCATTGGGTCACAAAGAGTCAGACGTGACTGAACAACACAAAGAAGATGACAGTCGGTTTCATGATATAAGAAGATGATTAAATGAATTCCAGGAAATCAAAAGGTTCCCCCATAATCCCAACAACTGGCTAGTGAGTTGATACGGAATCTCTCTCTTTCTTTGGCTGTAACAGCAAAGACCATTTTATCATGATGTGCTAGAAAGAGCTCTTGACTTTGAACAGGGAGAATTGAGTTCTAATCCTGTCTCTCAGAGACTCACTGTGTGACCTTGGTCACTTTACTTGATACTCTGGTTTTCAATGTATTCTCTTGTAAGATGACAAGGTGGGACAAGATCATCTTTAAGGTGCCTTTTCTTTATTTTGACATTTTTTGATTCTGTAATTTGCACTGCAATTATTATTGAAGATGGGTCTCCCAACTTTGTCATGGTAAGAGAAGGGGAAGTAAGAATAATAAGTAATCTGCTCCTCTTTCCAAACAGACAGAAGTTCTTGGTGGTTATAGAAGCAAGTGGAAAGATCATTGTACATAAAGTCAGCAGGCTCTGCTACGTGCCACCTATGGCTCTGGACAAATCATTTAATCTCTAGTGAGCCTCAACTGCCCATTTGCAAAATGAGGGTGGATGGAAGAGAGAGCATTTAAAATCTCTTCTAGTTCTATATCTATGAATCTCTGAAGGAAAATGGAGAAAAAAGGGTTTGAGGATATTCCTTTGCTTGCTCATACAATTGTTTAAAATATGCCTTCTGATTCAATGAAACATCATGCAGCAAGCAACTAACATTTGCAATCCCTGGTCCTTTCCAGTTGGAAATCTTGTAAACTTATTCTGCAGAGGAATTTCCCTCAAGATATTAAAATATGAATTGGGACCACAGAGCACAGAAAAGTATTCACCGAAATCTAAGCCACTTATGAAAATGTCAACATATAACCAATGATACCTATGCTAAAATGTAGAATAAAGATGGTAAAATGTAGGCACCAGTTTACATTTAGAAACTGAATAAATCCAACAGAGACAAAACCTAGATGTATTTTGTTTTTGGGGTGTGTGTGTGTGTGTGTGTGTGTGTGTGTGTGTGTGTGTGTGTGTTTGGCATTCTCCCATTTGTATCTCACTACAAGAAAATGGCATAGCACCATTTCTACATAAGCCTCACATTTTAAGATAAGTAACCAACCAAGTGAGACTAGTGACTCTGGTAAAAAAATTCTACTCTGAGGCTTTTTTGCATTCTCCTTGGTTCTTGTTTAAAAGATGATGCTTATTTCATAGAAGGCCTTCCATGCCTTTTATCTGTGAGCAGTTTCAACATTGCATTGATAGTGCTCTTAAAAATGGGACTAAGAAAACTAGCTATATAATAAACTAATAAGAATTTTGGGTTAAAATTTGATCTTTTATATATTCATTAAAAAGCAATCAAGACAAAAGGAATCAAGATTTGGAAGGGATCTCAGAGATTATCTTGTCTAGCCCAAGAATCCGTAGCAGACCAAGATCATCTGTATTAGACCAAGAATACTGTCCATTATCAACAAGTGGTCACCTAACCTCCAATTTAAAAACTTCCAGGATAAGCACTCTATAATCAGAAATCAGCCCAATTCAGTTTGGGGAGTTTTAAGTTCTTGGGCTGTTTATTCTTCCTTATGTTGAAGGCAAATGTTATTTACAAAACATACAGACTAATTTCTAACCAGCAATGAGGTCAGTTATAGTTATGACTAGGAAGTCAAGAATTCAAAAGGTAGGATAAAGCAAAACAAATCAGCTCTAACTTCCCAGGAAATTCTTATTAACTCTCCCTCACACTTGATATGCATTCATAAAACTGGAAAATAACAATACTGGGCCAGTAAACTCCAGATCTTTTAAAAGGTTGGGCACTACCTTTTAAGGGACACATTGTAAGCCTCCATTGTGTTTGAGCCACTTCTGATTGATTTATAGGGAAAGCTGAGTAGGAGGTAAGTGTTCTTAATTAGCACTGCACTCAAAAGTGCGCTGTTTTTGTTCCACGTCCAATGCTGAAGGCACAGTTACAAAATAATATTTAACAAGATGCAGAAACTACAATCTAAAATCCACTGTTATGGACCAAGAGATATTTCCAACCCTCCCTTTTCCCTAAATGTTTGCAAATCTATCCTGTTTATTGCTAGATCTTTAGGAACTAATCTTTTCACACATGCAACTACTAGAGGCTTGAACTAAACAAGCAAACATTACATGAAATATTTACTGTTTGTTCATACTTCCTGCAACAATACTGAATAGAGTTCAATATGGAAATTGATGGATTTCGGTTTACCCATTTGTTCCAGGATTGCAACACAACTTCACTTCTGTAGAGACCTGTTCTAAGAGATAAATGATCCTTTTAGAACCAGAATGGAACAAAGGATCTAAAAGAAGCCCAAAGATTTTAAAGTAGGATTGAAAGCCCAGGGAGTAGAAGGGGCTTCCTTAACAGCCTGAAACTTGCTAGTAATGCTCAACTTTTAGGATAGTTTATCCCCATATGCTGTATTAGTCCCATTGGGACATAACATTTGCAGGTACCACATCATTCTGGCAAGTGTTGTATTCATCTGCTTACCTTACTAACCAGACTTCATTGTTATTTTTATAATTACTGAGAGTATTTTTTAGATGATCTCATGCCAGAAATTGGCATAAAATATATTACACCGTAATCTAAGGGGCAAGGGAAAGTGAGGAAAGTAGATTTAGATCTCTCTCCCCTAAAATAGAGGCAACAAAGCAAATTTATACAGAGACATAAGAATAAGGAATCAAACCCACAGATAATGAAGAGGAAAGTGCTTTTCACTACAGAACTTCAGTTAACCAATGGAATTCTACAAGCTTCTCTCTTCCCCCACCCCCTTCTTAACATGTAACATCAGATCCACCTAAAATACTCAGTCATTCCACAAAATTGGGAGTTACTCAGCAATAATAGAAAACAAATAAGTTCCATGGAGTAACTTGGGAGCTTCCCTTGAGTAACTTTCAAGAAGAATGTAATGGATAGGGTGCCACAGATAAGGTGTTACAAGGACTTGGGTTTGAAACCCGACATTAAGTTATCTGACTAAAGGCAAAGCATGCCATTTCTTTTTGAGCCTCAATTTCTTTATCTAGTTAACAGATATCAGAATGCCTTGTTGCATCTACCTCACTTGATTGTTGTGAGTTGCATATATCATCATAAATTTATAGAACTGGTTGCAGCAATTACCTTAAAGTCCTCCCATCCCAACTCTTATTTTATAGATTAATAAACTCACTTTTAAAGATCTGAGGTGATATGCCCACGGTTACCCACAGTGTCAGAGGTAGGATTTAAACTCAGATCTTCTTCACTCTTGGTCCAGAATTCTATTGACTACACTCTCTGCCCTTTGATAAAGTATGTAGACTTATGAATAAATATTATTATCAATTATTCCTCTAGAATGGCAACTTCTATTGTGCTCTCAGTGTAAGAGGTACTGGGAACCATATATTCTTGTTGTGGCATTATTACTTGAAGGAGGGGCATTTTGTGTTGAATTTCCTGACAAAGGAGTCAGCATATTCCTCTGTTTGTAAAGATCAATAAGTACAGGTGTGGCATCTTTCAGGGCACCCTGCCTGTCACTCCTATACCAAAAGTCCACAAGTTAAGTTCTATAAGAGATCCTACAATATGAAAGTTGTCTTACAGTAGCAGAGAAAAAAGAATCACTTCTACATTCTTTTCAATTAAAATAGACTAGTAAAACAGTCACACTATTATGAATGCCACCTACTGCACAACAGATCCCCAATTACACAAATTTCTTATTAGATATCATAAAACATCAGTTGAAAAGGACAAATTTTTCAATACTTAGGATCCTAGAGGATAATTTTATAGCTCTACACACATATGTACATTCAAACACCCCTTTTCTAAAAGGTTTGACTTTTATAGGTATAATTACTTTATACAACAATACCACTAACTTTGATATTTATTTTATGTTAAGAAACATGAAATTAGAGGTCTATTCTAGGCCAAATACTCCTCTCTTTTTCCCTATTCTCTCTCAAATTTCCCATATAAAAAGTATATTAAATCCTTCTTCTTAGTTTAGGCTCAATAGTTTTGCAGAATTAATTATTGCATGTACCACATCACATTTAAAAAGTAAAGTATGTTCATGATAGTGATACCATTTGGCTAATATACTGTACTGAGAAACCAGAACTTTTATTTTTGAAGGGAAGGGGAACCTGCCTTTTTCTACATGCCAATCAAGAGTCTTCCAAATAAAGGAATGCTTATTTGGGTCAAATCCTAAGTAGTAATGGCATAATATGCCCTCCCAAAATAAGGTAATGTGTGTTCTGCTGGTCTCTCTATTTTCTTTTTGAAAATAGATTGTTTAATAACTCATCAAAGCTATATGTAAACCAAGGAAACAATAGAGCAGATGTTGACTACTGTCTTGTTCCTCATAGACATAATTAAAGACAATGAGACTCACAAACTCAAATAATGGAAGACAAATACATTTTTTAAAAAGGTACAATATAAACAAAACCTCATTTGCTGGACACCTGCCTCATATTATAATATATCAATGATCTTGTCATGAAAAAAAACTGTATTTACTTATGTACATTCTATCCTCATCCTTTAATAAAGAGATCATAAAATAAGTCATTTCAAAGGAATATTTGTTTTAATTTCACTACTGCTGATTACCACCCAATACAGTTTCAAAAACTATTTTAATTTTCAATATTAGCAAGAGAGTATCAAATGATCTGCTAGCAAAAGCCTTTCTACTCTATGATGACCATAAGTTTTGTCACAAAAAAGTACATGGTAACTCTATTAAATAGGAATGCTTCCTATCGTATAAAATATGATATATGTTTTCTCTTCATGTTTATAACATAACCTAAAAAATCTCTCTAGCTTTTCAAACAAAACATCACTGTAATGGACAGAAGACCTGAAAAACAGTTCATATTACATAAATACTCTGATTTTATTTTGAATTCCTGCTGAGTCCTCATTATAATTTAATTCTCATTTCTGATAGAATGGGAGCCAAATTAAATAAAATTAAAATCAAACATACAATATGAGCAATGGAAATACAAATATACCATTTATTTGTCTGTGTGAACTTTCCTAAAAAGAAGGAACTTAGAATTATTCCCAAAAAATCATTTGGGAAAGAGAAAGAGTATACCCTAAAGCAAATATTTACATATATACATATTCTTATGCCAATAGATATCTAGATATGTTAAATATATAGATATGAATAGATAAGTAGATATCAATAGATCAACTGACCACTAGATATGTATGCATATATCAGATTACAAAGGCAAAGTTGTACTCTGCTACAATGTCCATCTCTATATCTACCTACATAGAGATAGATATATTTATCTATCTATCTATAGACAGGTAAATCAGATTATCAGATTAAAACAAAGTATCAGATTAAAAACAAAGTTTTGCTGAGTTACAGTGGTTGGGAAAGGATGGAGTTTTTTGAATTAAGAAAGCTAAATTCAGAAAATTAAACCATCACGTGTTTCTATGGCAAAGTTGAACTTTTTTCTTCAAATAAGTAAAACATAAAACAAATATTTAAAAATCAACCCTTTACACATTTTCTTTTACTGTGTACACTTGTGTTCAGTAGTGTTATCATAGAGTAACTTGAGATAAAGGAAGCTGCTTACTTTGCTTACTGTAAACTCGAATTTCCTCTGTTTCTTTGGTAATATATCGGGAGGAAGACAGAATTTAATACGATCTGCATCTCTTTATGCTAATAAAATGGTGTCAGTCTATTTCCATAGACAATACCATAAAGCATAAATACCAAATGGGAAACAAATGGATGCATAATGCTATGGTGAAGCTAACCAATCAACCCTAAAACAGCTGAGAGAGATCTCATCCAGGACTTCATTCATTCTTTATAGAAAAGCAATGAAAATATTCCTAGGTGAATCAGATTAAAAAAAATACTCTGAAGCTCAGAAAGGTTGTAAAGCACTAAATTCTTTTGATTTATGAAGCAACATTTGCCGTATTGAGCAAAAACAGCTTGGCATGCCGGGACCCTGCTCTCTGAAATTCCTTTATTAACACGACCAAGACCTGCTGGTGAACAAAAGCAGTGATGCAGCGTGTATAAATCATTAATACTGTGCCGGGCAATGGCTGCATTTCCTGTGTTCATTGGAAAGCCCTTCTGCACAACAGGGATTTTGGGATTGGAATTGGCTGCTAGGAAATGTACTCCATCATTCTCTGTTTGACGCTTCCCAATAGTCTTGTACTTTCTCTTTTCCCTTTCTCCCCCAACTCCTAAGATTTCAAAGTAGACTGCAGTACATTAATTTATTTTTAATTAAAAAAAGTCAAATAGGAATTCTCTAGGAAGAGATGATAGGGCTACTTTTCAGTTCTCTTATGTTCACGGACTTAGCATTTAAAAAACAACTATGTGATTATTGGTTACAATGAACTAATTTCCCCTAATAAAGACAGGGATGAACCTACTTTAAATCAAGGGAAAAGATCTGGGATACAGGTTTCTATAGGGCCAAACAGAGATCTGGCAGGGAAGAGGGGCTATTCATTAGTCCAAGGAGAACTACACTTCTGCTCCTGCCTTACTTCTTTTGAGTCTCTCCAAGACATGGACTGTAATAGTATCTTCTGGACATTTCAAAAGAAATATTTAAAAACCTGAAAAAAAAATAAGGAAATAATCCCGAAGATGTGGGTTGACACAAGTCGGGGGTCGGGGGAGAGAAAAGGTCATCAAAGTAAATCCATAGGCTCACCATTTTCTCAAATATAATCTCTAAGAGGAGATGTTTTAAGGGAACAGTTAAGGAAAGAAAATAATGGTTTTCTTCCTCCTAATTTTAATGCCCAAGACAAAACCGAACAAAACAATTAGACATTTTTAGAGAAATGTATTTATGAGAGAAACCGCCACAGATTTTAAATGAAAAAAAAAAAAAAGGAATAGATTTCCAAGAGTTCATCTTCAGTGGATGCCTCTGCTTTCCAGAAATGTAAGAATACAAGGCAGATAAAGAGTTATGTTGAAACAGTAGTCTCACACCACCTGCCTGATGCCAGGAGAAACAGGACAAATGATCAGGCAACCAGCAATACAATCACTCTCATAGGTTGGAGGCCTGGAGCCTGACTACCCACTCCAGGTTCAAGCTAGAATGTTCCTTGAGTGGAAAACCTTCCACACCTGGATACCAGGGAAGCCACATCATCCACCAGTCCAGCAAAAAGCAAGGGGAGGTAGGAACCTCCACAATACTCTGGACTGCCAGTCTACACTGAAGTAGCCACCCAGCAGAATAAAGATTATATGAATAAGTCTGCAATGCACGCCAAAGTCCCTCTGCATTACAGAATAATGACATTCTGAACAAAAATAAATGAAGCCCCTGCAGTGCTATTCTGTCAGCTTTTGAAAGTAAATAACTTTGCTTCTGAAAAGAGAGAGAAATTTTTTTTCCTCCTCCTGTCATAGACCATTAATTGAGCTATGTAGCCATATTACATCCTAAAGAGAGAAGAAACAGCTGACAGGGAGGGAAGACCAGATCCAGGTAAGTTAGGGAAGACCAGAATGGAGAAGCTCTGCCTTCCCGGCACCAGCAGGGTATCCTAAATATACCTCATCCACCAGGGGGAAAAGGGGATGACGCATTGGATTAGAAGAAGTTTTGGCCAAGTTCTGGGACAATTCATGTGACTCACCTAAAGTGAGTTTTTCAGCCCACTTTCCCAGACCATTTGCCATTGATGGGGTCCAACTTGCACAGTAGGATCTTCCCGATTTAGGGACCCTGTTTCAAACCATCTATTCTTTCTGCCTGATTTTTGTCTTGAAACCACATCTTTAGAAGACCAGAATTTCCCATCATCCAACCAGCTGAATAGGAGACCAGAGAAATGAAAATCAGAAAGCAACTCAGGCTGAGGGACTGCCCCCCACAATGGCATTCATGCAGAGAGAGGAAGTAGGCATACTCACAGAGAAAGAGAAGGGAAGACAAAGGGCTTGATGGCTGTTGTTTTTGATGGGAAAAATGAAGTCAGAAGCTGAACAATGGTCAAAAATCAAACACCCTCCACCAACAGGAAAGCCCACAGAACCACACACATGTACACAAACAGCCCTGTTTAGATGAAGCCATTTGTGTTCTCATTCATCATCACTGGAACAGTTTGGGTGCTTCCGTCCTAACTAGCATGCACTCTGGTTCCATATCTGCACAAAATCATTACCTCACTGGGAGCCCAAACTAACCCTCCGTGTGCTTTTAGCTCTTACTACAGCTCCTAATTTTGATTCCGCATGTGTTTAACACAACAAAAAGAGCAGGATCAAAACAGAGTGAGCTCTCTCCTCAGCTGGAGCCTGCTACAGTGCAAAAGACCAAAGGCCCCAACTACAAGTGCTCAGCACACTATAGACATTAAATATGCTATTTTCCCTAATTAAATTCACTGGGCTGCTGCACTGACAGAGGAGGAGGGGGAGTGCCAGGGAAGAGAAGTCAATGCCTCTGCACTCCGCTAGTCAGGGGGAAATGACTGATTCAGGCAAAGAAATGGCAGGAGTTGCTCATGAGAGCCCGTGGACTCGGCACATCGGCTGCCACCTGATAAATCAATCACCTGTGCACCTTTCAGCCACAGCAGAGCTGGCAGGTCCCACTGCTTCTCAGCAGAGCCTCATCACATTGTTTCGGGGGCTCCAGAGGCCTTGCCTGCCCAGGCTGGAGTGTCATTTCTCACCTTGTTTTGGGGGGTAGGGAATTTGGTATAATGCTTATGAGACGGGGCTCACTATTGCTATAAGAATTCAGATAAAACCAGTTCAGTTTTCTCATGCCCCAGTACTCCACTATGTAAAACAAGTCCTTCCTAGTTTTGTCCTAAGACAAAAGTATTACCTGCTACCAAGTATGAGACTAAATACTCAAGGCTTTAGCTACTCAGTGCCCTTGAAAATGCCACCATTAATATTTCTACTACATCTCCCTTTCTCTCTGTCTGTCTCTCTGTCTCTCTCTCATCTCTGGGACTGCCTCTCAATCCACTGAGCCACCCAGATGTCAGCCCCCCCCCCCCATCTCTCTGTCTCTGCCTCTGTCTCTCTCTCATCTCTGGGACTGCCTCTCAATCCACTGAGCCACCCTCTCTCTGTCCTCTCTCCTCCTCTCTCCTTGCTGTCTCTCTTATCTGTCTTTCTGCCTCTGCTTGTCTCCTTTATCTCTGTCTGTCTCCATCTCTCTTCCTGTCTCTATTTCTGTCTCTATATCTCTGTCTCTTCCACTCTCAAAGGACCCCAATATGGCAGGGCTGAGAAGTGGAATACTACTCAGTGCTTTTCTCCATGCCTCCTGCATCTTGCCAAGGTTCATTATCTAGGGAACTCTGAAAGTAGCAATGCTGTCCAAAGAAAGAGTCAAGTGCCATGGAAGTCCCGTGGTCTCCTCCCCCAGACCCCTATGAATCTCCTCTCCAGATGTTCTTTCTTTTACAGTTCTAGCCAGCAATCAGGTTCTATAACTGTTCATTTCTCAAGCTTCCCAGTAGTGAGCAAGGAGTAGCGGGACTGGGTCAACATACTTCTCATGCTTTTTTGGAGGGGAACTGACATGACTCAACCAACTCAAGTTGGCCAGATGAAACACATCCTCAGAATATGACAGCCCTCTACATGCAAGCTGAGCAGAATAGTCTTCTCCAACAGATGTGCTACTTTCCTTACATTTAAGGTATATGGTAGAAGAAAACTTTATTGATGAATCAAACTTACTTTATTTTTCTTAATTGAATTAAATAGCATCCTGGGACATCTCTTCACGTACATTAAAAGGTCTCTCCAGATGGGACAATTACGCCCACACTTTGTCAGATTTGTTTCATTCAAATGATGACATTTCCTAAGAGTGCCACATTGCCCCCTTAGGCGCAAATGCATCAACCTTGTTTACTATGGTGCAATTTCTTTCTCTTCCAGAACACTATTATTTGCCTGACAAACTACACTGTTTTTTACCCAACCAATACGAATAAACAAGCATTATGTTTCCTCTTGGGGCAGGGAAGCTGGTTAAATGAATCAGAAAACCCTAAAAAGATTGTCTACCCTCAGTCCATCAGCTACTGGACAATTATTCAAGGCCCAGCTGTAAGAAAAACAGATGGCAAGTGAGCATCAGTAATGTGGACTTCCTTTGCTCATGCAAGCATAAGCAGGGTTGTATGTTCTCACATGAAAATTGCCATGAAATAGACAGAAGAACTACATTTTGCAGAGCTCAGGTTGGTAAGCTAACAGATGCTTACGATTTTCATGAACCAAATTCAGATTAAGTAATTTGATAGCAGGGGTAGTTAGCAACACATACAATAGGAAGAAAACAATTTTCTTTCTGCTGGAGTATACCATAGGTTCCATTCGTGAATCAGAAATGGAGACGTCCTTTTGAAAGCAAGGCCAGTGCCTAATTGATACCAGCACACGGAAATAACAAGTCCTTGTCTAAATTAGAAAATGTAAAAAGAATTAGAGGGTTTTTCAGCTAGTCAAGACACTATGAATAAAAGGGGAATTCCTTTAAAGATACTGGCTCTTTATCAATCAGCAATCAGTGCCTAGAAATGTACTCATCCAAGCCGTTTTAATTCTTTAGACAATTTAGACATGAAGATAATCTGTCCTAATTCTTTTCTACACTATTGACACTATTGACCACCCCAATCCACAGCCCAATCTAATAAATCAACATTGAATTAAGCCATGAAGAAAGAACGTGATACAAAAAATCTTCAGACTACAATAAATCATCAGCTTGAGTAGCAAGAGGTAAGTAACTCGAATGAGAATTGAACTTTTCTTCATGACCCTAATGGTTATGGCCTATCTAATGTTTCCTAAATTTATAACTCTGGCTAGTGCATGGGGCCATTTCCCCCTGTTTTATCTGGAGTATGAAAGCCGGTAGCTCAGATCACTATCTATGCTGTGAACTACTTTCTAATTAAAGACAGAGAAGGTTGATATGGAGGTTTCAGTTCAATTGCTTTCGATCTGAGGATGTCCACTATGAGCAATGACTTCATTTAAGAGAAATTACCCTTTGTACAAACCACTTCACTATTTAAAACAAACCACATGTATCATCATTAAATGGAAAAAAATTACCAATCTTAAGATATTGACAGTGGCATGGCCCACTTTAAAGGCATTCTTCATCTTGGGAAAAAAAAAAACATGTGGAATTTAAGCATCTGGCTTTTCTTAATTCATCTGATAAAAATGTACTGCCTAAATAGCATTTGACAAATGGAGAAGGTTTTAAAACAAAACTGGGTGTAGGCAATGAGGGCTTAAGAACAGGGGAAAGTCAGTCAACATATTATTGGACATTTTTTTAGGAGTTAAAATACAATATAAACTATAACTCTCAGGGAAAACCCATCATACAGTTAGAGTGAAGACAACAAAAAGTCTGTCCTGCCACCTAGCCAACCCTCTATAGAATAACCCTTTTTTTTTAAAAAGGATTTTTGGTACTTAGGTTAAGAAGAAAGGTGGTACCCATAGACTACTAGTTTATTTCATCCCACAAGGAAAAAGAAGCTTCAATTTATTTCCTTAGTTTCCTATCAAGATTGAAAATTTGTGATCCATATTAAAATTACCTACATAAGTTGTATGCAAAAAAGATGGAATAATTCCCCCTTGGCCATATTGATAGATTCACATTTCAAATGACTTCTATATATCATATGCATGAATTTTCTTATAGCAGTTAGGGTGTCTTTTGTGGTTTACCTGGCAAAGTAACCATTGTGAGAATATACCTGATAAATGACACTGTGTAGCCAACACCAATACATCAAATACTGAATGTCAAAAAGGAAGAGTGACCCAAACATGGGCTTGCTCTAGAGAACAGAATGATTCTCAAAAATCCACCCCATCATTTCCTCTCTCTCCCTCTTTCAGAATAAAATAAACAGTAACAATGATTGCCTTCTGTACTTTTTTAAAAGATAATAACCTTATCGGAAGCAATGTCTGGAGGTAAACATGATCACATAATGTGTAGTTCCAAAACACTGCTTATTGAATCTAGGGGATTGGGGCTGGGGGCTGGGGCCTAGGGAAGATCTGGAGAACTGTTAATACTCTAAGAGTAATGGGGGAAATGAGTTAGATGGAGATGGATGAAATAAAGTGAAACGAATTAGCCATCAAAATGTTTTTCTCCTTGCCTAAAAGATTTAGATATTTCAGGCAAAAGGGTCCCCCTCCCCACAATTTGTTTGTTCTAACTTGAAAGAATTGCCTGATTTCTTGCCATCACTTTGTGTAGATCCAGACCGAGTCTGTATATTCCTCTATTAGATGAATTTGTTTTAGAATAAGTCCTGGAAAACAGAATGAGAGATATGGTTTGGGATGGAAAGAAGTGATGCAGATTAGGTAAGAAGTGGGAGGGGGGATCAGAGGAACAGATAATAGAATCATTATTAAAGGAATAGTACCCAACTTTTGCCTAGGAGGTAAACTATGTCAATGGAGAATCTATTGAGTAACATCCATTAACTTTTTTCTTTTTTGTTTTTTCAATAATAGTTTTGAAGAGAGGAAACATAAAATCCTCCTCATATTTTAGTTATGTATTTAATTTGATCATATTTTAAAGAGCAAATGGTTTTAAATGTTCTTTTTATGTCCAACAAGATATGAATTTTTAAATAATGTTTTATAGTTCACCTGTTTGACCACTTACTATATATGATAAAATAAAGAAATGAAAAGTCATTTTAATTCCACTGGATTGAGTAGTAGTGTTATATCTTTTAATGATTTTTTTTAAAACTAAGCAACTATTGAATTTCCAAAATAAATTCAGTATAAGTAGAATGTCATAAAATGCATAACAAAAGTGATAACCACAAATAATGAGAGTATTTCAATACTACCTAAGAGATTTATTCTTTAGGGAAGTGGATGGATAAAGCTGTTGAAACAATCACAGTTCTGAATAAAATGCTTGAAATTAATGACTACTTCTTTTATAACCATAGGCTTTAAATCTGGTAGAGAGATAAGAGACAAAACTATCATAACCACAACCCTCTATCCTTGCTATAACAGTATAGGTCTCTTCTCCCAAAGAGTTAAAAACATGGTGTACCAACAAGGACAAAAAAGGAACTCTAAAGCACATTTTAAGTATCACTCCTCATCTTGTTCTCAAAATAGAAAGTGGCAACTGATTTAATCATGTCTAAACATTTGTTCTAAAAACCACTATTTCCTTAAATCCTTAAGAATCTCTACTAAGGTGTGTTTGCCTAGGAATACTGCAATAGATCACAAAAAATTATTACAAACCTCTATACTTCATCTTTATGTAATCATTTCTACCACTTTATTGCATGGTGAAAATGACCTCTCACCTTATGTCATTCCTTTGGATGCTATGCCTAAATCAACAAACTGATATTTGACAACTTTTGAAGAACAAACAAAACTGGGGACTGAAGGAATGAGTGTGTGTGTGTGTGTGTGTGTGTGTGTGTGTGTGTGTGTGTGTGTGTTGGGGGAGGATTCAGAACACTGAATTATGATGTTGTTCTACTTATTAATAACAAACATTTGAAATGAATGAATTAAAAAAAACAAGGCAAAGAGGTATGATGCAAAGGACCAATGAATATTAGTAAGATAATTAAAACAACTGTTCCTTAAGAGTTTTTATGAAACACCTTTTAGTACATTCATTTAATGAACAACATGCAATTCATACAAACATACAAATGCATGCAGCCACACAAGCAGCACAGGCACATGTAAATGGTAGAGTCCAATGAATCATTTACTATTTTACTAGCTCTCTCCTGGGAAATATTTCTGGGCACAGGTTACTAAAGGAAAGAATGAAATAAAATAATATTTAGAGACACCCTAATTCCAGAGTACTTTTAAAATTACTAGCTGTTTCTAAATAGGCTTTCCACACAGAATAACCCTAAATGCTTTTTTTTCTTTAGGAGACAAACTTGTTATCAAGCCAAATATAATAAAAAAAAGAAATTTCTCTCTCTCTCTCTCTCTCTCTCTCTCTCTCTCTCTCCCTCTCTCTGTATATATATCTATATATACACACACATATATATGTATATATGTATGTATGTATGTATGTCATTTTTTAGATCTTTGGAGCAGGAATAATCTGAACTTCACTAATTCAACTTTCAGTGTCCCTAAAAGCCAAATAAAAGGCATACTTCAGGTGAGTTATCAGGAGCACATGAAATGACTTGAAATGATTTTAAACTCTTCAAATTGTAGAGGCAGGATAAAACAATTCCCATTTGCATGAAAACCCATTTCTAATCTTTGCTTCACAGAGGTACTGTCCCCTGTTCACAGTGATGAATCACTAATTTAAAGACCCAGGGGAAATTAAAAAAAAAAAAACACTCCATACTGTAGTCAAGATTCCAAACCTACCTAACCAACTCCAGAAATCTAATAATATTCAGGGAAACAGATAGCGAGAAAACACAGTGAGATGCACACAGACTGCAAAGGGGAAAGAAAAAAAAAATCCTTGGCGAGACCATTAAAAAAAACAAAACAGAGAGAGGTAGAGAGAGAGGAGAGAGAGAAAGGGAGGGGGAGATTCCTACCGATACAAGTGCCAACGAATGTTTTTTTTTTTTAAATCAAACAACAACTAAAAAACAAACAAACAAAACCCATCATTAAGCTTGACTAGAGCAAGGCATTGTTCCTTGATTTTTGAAGCAAATTTCTAGACTGACATCGGTTTACAATTCAAATACTGTGATCCTCTGTGTGCAGTCTGCCGATTTGGAAACATAGGCAAACTTAAAAACATTTTTTTTTCTAATTAAAATCAGTCTGATTGAAATTGTAGTCAGCAGAGCGCCTCAACAAAGACTTAAAATTCCTGGCTTCAAAGGGGTCTTAGAATGAAATTGCCACTGGGCACATTTACATTAGAAGTGCAATTTATGCTTGCAAGTGAAGAAAGCACACCATTTTTATGGCTGAAACTCTGCTACTGTATCTACGAGTAAGGCAATCGAAGTATTAAACATATGTGCAAACAGCTTTTGGTGAAGATTTCATGAAATAAAAGGGCTTTCGGAAGTAGGAGATATGTCACTAAAAAGAGATCTTTTCTCCCCCTTTTATTCCCGTGCCCCCAATACACACCCCTTCTTTGTCCCGTTTCCCCCCTCCTACTCCCCCCAATGCAAAAGCGAACATCACAAACACTGAGCAGTTCATTTATATACCCTCGTCCTACAGAGAGATGAGCTCTAAAAGCAGAGAATCTTCCCCGGTCTAGGGCATAGGTATGCTGTCCATGCAGGAACAAGGCAAGGTGCTGAGAAAAGAAACGCGACTTACCTGCTGTAAGTACATAAAAGTCAAGGCACAGGAGAGCTGGGGACACATGCCCACATTGGGGAGAGCTACGCAGGTTGCACCCGTGAGGGGATGCTGCATGGTGCTTCTCTGAAGTCTACGTAGAACAAGTGAAGAGGCTTGCATGCAAGCACGTTTCTCCTGTCTTGTCGGTACAGTTTGGGTGGATTTTTTTTTTAATTTTGCTGTTTATCTAAGTAACAAACAGTATCTCTCTCTTCCCCCTCCCCCCTTTCCTTTTTTTTTTTTTGAGTTGCTAGAGCCTTACGTTCATTTGTCTTAAGCTAAGGCCACTTGATAGATTTTTTTAAACTATGTATTGTTTTTCCTTGTTATTTGCTTTCCTTTTTCCTTTTTGTTTTTAACTGGAAATAATCCTCAGCCCGACCCTCCCTCCCACCCTCCTTTAAGGGGGGGAAAAAGGAAGACACAACAGCAGCCTGCAGCCTATTGATGAGCAAATGGAACTTCCTCAATGACAGTGAGAGCCGGCTTGTCTCACACCACAGTAGCTGCTGACTAAGGGAGAGAGGGAGAGAAAGAGAGAGGGGGGGGGGGGGAAGAAAGAGGAGAGAAGAAGAGAAAGACAGAGAAGAGAGAGAAGAAGAGAGGGGGAGAAGGAAAGAGAGGGAGGAAAGGAAAGAGAGAGGGAAAGGGGGAGAGAGAGAGAGAGAGAGAGAGAGAGAGAGAGAGAGAGAGAGAGAGAGAGAGAGAGAGAGAGAGATTGACTCACTGAGGTTCAGTCGACTGGTGCTGATGCTGCACGGCTTCTCATTTGTCAAATGGGTCCTAGGGCAGGGTCTTTACCACTCACCAAAATTCAAATAGTGCATTTTAAAAATCCCCAGGGAAGGTGGGGGAGCAAGCGAGAGTGCTGTATCACAGACATTCAGGAGATTTGGGCAATTAATGCTATTGCCCAGCTGGGACTGGATGTCTGTTATGATTTTTTTTTTTTACCCTTTTGGAACCACACCTGACAAATAAAATGGAATTTCCCCTTCTAAGAACCAGAGTGCAGAGTGTGGTAGGGAGGACTGGAGCTTAGGCTGGCAGCAGGATCCCAGCATTGAGCAGAGGCAGCGATAAACAACAAGACATTTTTAACAGCTTTGGCTTTACATTTCCATGTCATTCACTATCTATGTATTCAGGAGAAAGCATATAAAATCATCACTAAGATGCTGTGAATTACTGCAATAACTATGGGCAGTGTTCGAATAAAATATCTTTTTTACTAGCTCACTAGCTTTTGATGAAAGCAAGAAGCTTAAAACTACTCTGAATCTTATTTTATTTAAAATTATAAATGTACATACTAAGAAAGTAAGTCTGTACTAAGAGATTACCCTCTCAGTTTACTTGGGCAAATCATGATGACCATTTGGGTGGGGGTGTCACTGTTGATTTTTTTCTTTAATTGCAACACCTCATTGTTTCAATTAGTATTCTGTTCTTGTAGATTCCCCCTTTTATTTTATGGAGTAATAATTATTCATTAGTAGATTTAGTTAGGCTTTATGCAATAAAATAGGATGTGACCTGCAAATCAAAAAACTAATACTCTAACTTGTCCTTGAGGTCCCATAGAAAAGCTCATTCTTCTTGACAGTAGTAAAAAATATGACCAGAGACACTAGTATTTTTTAATGGATTTTGACAAAATGATTGAATTATTATTTTTTTCTGAAAGAAAGGTTAAATCTCAGAGCAGAAGTCTAATGATGTTGTTGTTTCCAGAAAGGAACCTCCTCCAAAGCTTCATCAAAGCCTAATGCAGCAAAACAGGGCATCCAACTTTCAGA
Organism: Monodelphis domestica; assembly: GCF_027887165.1. Taxonomy (NCBI): domain Eukaryota; kingdom Metazoa; phylum Chordata; class Mammalia; order Didelphimorphia; family Didelphidae; genus Monodelphis; species Monodelphis domestica. The sequence goes on along the minus strand of NC_077233.1, from coordinate 177,308,277 downwards.
GATACATTCATATCAAAAAGTAACACTTAGGGCAAGGCATAATTAATTCCTAAGGAAGGAAAGGCTGGTATCACTAATGTGATATCACAGACTTTCTTACAAAAATAACTGCTACTTAACAGAGCAGTCAGCTCAACAAAGCAGAACTCAATTTCAGGCAAATCAAAATCCTTTCTGAATCAAAGAAAATTAATCATTCCACAGCTCTGATTTTTTAAAAGCTATTTACAGCTTCCAAGCCATAATCATGGTACTTCCCCACCCCAAATCTTATCAGTTCCTCTTTTTTATTTTTTTACCTTACAAAGCCAGACAGTTCAACAAAGGTTTGGTTTGCACAGCCTATCAATTGATTACAGAAACAATATTATAGATTAATTTAAAATAAAGCTACAGGTATGGAGGAAAGAAGGAAGAAAGATTAGAAAATTGGCATAATTATGGGAGAGGGAGGTAATATTCTAGGATTTGAGTACCTATATATTTATGAATATACATATATACTTTTTTGTTTAAAGAATCTTTGCAATGTCTTTAAATAACCCTGAGCTTTTAAAAGCAACTCAAATTTAGAAAAAAAGAAAGATTTTAACAATAAAAAAAAGAAAAGCAATAGAAAAACATTCTGTAAAAGTAAAAGAAGAAAAAAGGTCAAAATTGTGCCCCTTCTCTATCTTCCCCATTGTTTTCCTTTGCCTCAAGTAATCTCCTGTTCTGATGGGAAAGTGTCTAGCCCATTCCCATCCCCACATACCCCCCCCCAACTTTCAAGTACTGTTTGTGGATGGCCTAAGATACAGACTTTTCCCTTCAACTCATTTTCAGAAGAAACAATAAATAATACATGATACTTTAAAATGACGTTATAAAAATATTTTAATGAAAAACACATCTATTATGTAAGGAACCAATAAGCCATTCATTCTGTATCAAGACAATACTGTTAGTCCAGCTTTCTCTCAAATACTTGATAATAATTTCAAGAGATAAATTCTAGAAAAGACCACTGAGAATGGTTCTGACTTTCCATCTCAGTTTTAGAGATAGATATATCCAGAATTCGTAGAACTGAATGACAGAATCCAGACCTACAAAATTATATCCAACATGATTCAGTGTCTTAACTCTAAAATGTATCTCTGCTGGAACAGATATTCTTGCCAAGCAGCACTCTGTGGGCAATCAAGCATGCTTAAGTGTGGGTACACATACTCATTTGGACACACACACGCTCCCATGCACGTATAGTATGGTGAACACTAAAAGCATGAGAACAGATAAGAAAGGTTTCACACTTATTTGTATATAACTGTTCATCAGAGGGAAAAAATCGCATTCAACAGCCCCAAACTAAAGGAGGCAATATAGCTGTCTGTTCTTTATTTTGTCACGAAACTCTTCTAGTTTAAGATTATATCTGCAATCATCAAAACCCATCTAGGGAGAAGGGATGAGAGTACCTATACTCTATCTAGATCTTTCACTTCCAGTCAGACCTTTTAGACCAGTGACAGGGAGAAAGGGGAAGGAATATTGTCCTTTAGAGAAAGTCCTCTTGCTTCTTCAAGACTATTTGGATTTATACATTCAAGGACCCAACTGCCCACAGTTCAATGACAATAGCTCTTAGCTGCATTGCAATCCATACACAACAAGAAGCAGAAACATGACAGAAAATAGGACTAAAAAACAATTCCACAAATAAATGAAACTTAAGGGAGAACATCATTTCGATCTTAAGCTAAATACCATTAGGTACTTTTTTTTTTAAAGAACTGCCTTCTTCTCTGTCTAGGTTCCATCATTCCTAACTGAGGTTCCTAAATTAGTTGAATTTTAGAAGAAAAAAAAGATGTTTTCATGTATCACTACATGCATATCTTGAAGCAATCAAGACCAATTAATCTAATAGCATTAATTAATCACCTTCTATGTGCCAGCCACTGTACTGGCTGGGGATACATAGAAAGAAAGGAGAAGAATGCAATTCCTGCTCTAGGAGCTCATAGTCTAACAGGAAGACACCATGCAAACTATGTACTAACAAGCTAAATACAGGATAAACTGGGGGTAGTCTCAGATGAAAGACACTAAGATTAAGGATGGCTGGGAAAGGCTTCTTTGCAGAACATGGCTTTCCTTTAGATCTGAATGGAGCCAGGGAGGCCAGGAGGTAGAGATGAAGAGGGAGAGTGTTTCAGGCATTGGGAACAATCTATGAAAAGGCTTGGAGTCAGGAAAGAAAATGTTATAGAAAAGAAATAGCAAGGAGGCCAGTGTCACTGAATCCCAGAGTATGTGGTTCTAACTCTAGTTGCACTAGATGGTTTTTAAGACTCTGAAGTTCTTGAGTCATTGTTCCAACATGCCTGAGCTCATTTTTGATGCTAAGATGATTGAGCACTCTGGCATGTACAGTTTAGGAAGGCTGTGAAATATCCGCCCCTTATGATATTGAATATCAGACAAAGCCTCACATAACAGAGAGCCTACACCTCAGAATGAAGAAGACCTCTGACAGTACTCATCGCCCAATGCCCCAGGCAAATCTCTAACACTGTTGCAAAGCAGGTGTCAGTTTTTATTGTTAAAGGAAGTTCCCCATTCACAATTACCTATCCCAAAGAAATCACAGGTGCAGTCCAAAAAAGGTTTAAAAATAGGACAGACACCCACCTGTCTTAGACTGTTTCGCTATAGGCTCTGCCTACAGGCAGGAGGCCAGATGACCTCTTGAGATTCCTTCCAGCTCCAGAGCTCTATGGACTTTTACTCAAAAGGTTCATAGATTCAGTGTGAGCACGGAGGGAAGAAATCAGAGAGGGGCACCTGGTGGAGCCCTTTGCCAATATCTTACAAAAATCTCCATTTCACTGATGCTCATCCTTTGGCAAGGCATCAGGGCATTCAGGGACTCCCACCTGTGTAACTAAATCAGTACTCAGAGATGTTCCGCAGAGCTAAGATGAACACGGCATTTCCCTCTCTTAATAAGTAGATGCCTCTCAGGCAGAACCTATTTCCACCATTCAGCTACAATTGCTTTACATCTAATGACAAACCTCAAGCCAGCCATTACAGAGACATCTTTTGTGGGAACAGTGACCTCACTCCTTCCTCTTCTCAAGTTTGATTGTGTATGGTGTACATATTTGTAAAAATACAGGTCATCTATATAAAAACCATAATACAAATATGTCCTCAATTTATGAGCAAGGTTACAGTGCACAGATTTAGTCATATACCATTGGTGGTGAAACCTGAATGCATTCCCCCCCCCCCAACCGAATGCATTTTATAAGCAGTGGCTAGGTTCCCAGGCTAGACCCTCCCCAAAGAAAACCAACCCACAGAGGGAAAATGGGAGAAAGTACAATTGAAAATGATAAAATTTCATTATGAATTTAAGTTAGGTTTTGTTTTTGTTTTTGTTTTTTTGAGCACCCTGGGGACCTAGCCTAGGAATCTAGCCACCATTTGTTAGTTTCTCTAGGTAAACATAGTGAGTGGCATATAATAAGAAAATCAATACGCAAGATTTTATTAAATGCCTGCTAGGTTTTAGGTACTGCCAAAGACTATAGGGACATGGACATAAATGACTCAGTCTCTGATCCCAAGGGTCTAATGTTCTATTAGGTGAGGCTAGCTCTACTTCTAGCTCTAGCTTTCTCTATAGTGGTATATACACCTAGACATATATACACATATGTATGCATGTATGTCCAAGTTGTATACAAAATAAATAAAAGCTAAAATTGTGAGGTGGGAAAAAGAAGGCACAGGAAGATAGATATATAGACCAAGAAAGGTTTCATGTAGAGTCTGGTGTATGAATCGAGCTTTGAAGAAAATAGGATCTTAATAGAAATGTAAGGCAGTCAGGAGGGAATATATTTCAAACATGAGAGACAGCCGGTGAAACAACATAAAAACTGTCAATGGAGGATCACGTGTGAGGATCAGCAGGAAGGGCACTGTGGTAGAAGGATAGAGTATAGGGAGGGGAACAATTTACAAAGAGATGGGGAAGGAAAATTGGGGTTTTAAATGCCAAACAGAGAAGTTTATATTTTATCCTGGAGTTAAAAGGGAGGTACTGAAATGTATCGAATATTGGTAGTGTCATGGTGATAGCTCCCCATTAGAAATCCAAGAATGAGGTGATACAGCCCTGAACTATGGTGATGGCCATGGGAGTTGAGGGAAGAGAAGGATGCTTTGGAAGGAGAAATGTTAGGATGGAACACGTGACTGAATATGTGAAGTCAGTGATGGTGAAGAATCCAAGATAGTGTTGAGGTTCTGTGTTAGGTGGTGCCTTCTACAGAGAGGGAAATTGAGAAGAGGTTTGGGTATTGCAGAAAAGTTAAGGAGCCAGTCTTTGGGGCATGTTGAGTTTAAGATGACTATGAGACATCCATCTTGAAGGATGATTTGGAGATTCAAGACTAGACAAGAGCTAGGTTGGATGTGTGTGTGAAGAAAGAGAGAGACAGAAAACATATGTGTATGTATATCTCACATATCTAACTCTGACAAACCAGGCAGCCATGAGGAATATGAATAAGTAGATCAGATTCACATAAATGTGAGGCTTTAAAGTCCTAAAATGTAAACTTACAAAGAAATGATCAGGCAGCCTTCAACTCCATAAATGTTTACTGAAAAAATCTGTACAAAGACACTTTCTACCTGTATATTCATTATGTTCTTTTAAGGGGAAAGGGAGAGGGGTCACCACATGGCTTTCAAGAAATGCCCTTGTCATCATCCCCTTCTCCTTTGTACTATTCCAATAGTTTCCAGTATATAGATGTAAGTCAGTATCAAAGGAGAGTTACTGTTACGGATATCAGGATCAGGATCAATTGACTGAGATATAATGCAAAGAATGAGGTATGGTAAATGGTCTCCATGCCTACAAAAGGCATATAGTTCTTCTCTATGCCTAATACAATTACTTAGATGGTTAACTATTTAAACTCCCAATCACATACAAAGTCACCAACACCCTGGATTCACGTGGATCAACCCCCAAACTATTGTTCTTTTGCATTACACCATGACTTTGGTGCTATCCCATACAAGTCGACTTGAATTCTTTAGCCAGATAAAGATATTCAGAGCCCTGGTTCCCTGATTTTCTTTTGCAACTCTCTGGTATCTTTCTCCCTACAAGTTTTGGGATAAGCATCTAGCCTCCCTCCTAGCCAGAAAGTTAGCAGCATCATTTTTTAAGGAAATAGCCCCCTCTAGGTTATTTACTACATCATCTCAAAATGTGTAATTTTTCTTAAAGTGCAGCTAGGTGGCACAGTAGATAGAGTGCTGGACCTTGAATCTGGATGATTTTTGTTCCTATTTGACCTCAAACACTTACAACTTGTATGAAAACTTGTTTGCCTCAATATCTTCATTTGTAAAATGAGGTTAATAATAATGCCTACCTACCAAGACTGCAGTGAAGATCAAATGAGATAGTTGTACAGTGTTTTGCAAACCTTAAAGTGCTGTCTAAATGCCAGCTCTCATACCTGAATCCCACTCTGAGAATTAAACAATTTCCTTTATCCTACTAACAAGCCAAATGTAACCTCTCTCACACAAGCTAATTAACTTCCACACCATACAAAGCTTATAGGATTTTGTGTTTATACCATTTTAAAGGAGTAATTGGAGGCTAAATGGGAATTTTTCTCTCCCCTTTTCTTAAAAAAAAAAACCCAAACAAACAAAAACCCCACTCTGCTCTCAGCTCAATGCAGCTTAGCATACAAGAAATATATTAGTGAATTACTCTTTTCTGATGCATCATTTCATTGTTACTTACTAGAAAGAACATTGGGTCTCATGAAAGCGCTTAGGTTCAGTTCTTAGCTCTAGCATTAACTGTATGTGTGATGCTGGGTGAATTCTGCATTTCTACACCTCAGCTCTTTCTTTTATATGCCAGTGTCAGTGATACCTGCTCTGAATGTTTTTTGGTTTGCTTGTTTCTTTACTCATTTTCCAGGGAAAACCAACTTTTTGTGACCCCATTTAAAGGGTTTTCTTGGGAAAGGTACTAAAGTGGTTTGCCATCTCCTTCTCCAGCTCATTTTACAAATGAGGAAACTGAGACAAACAGGGTTAAGTGACTTGTCTGAGGTCATATAGCTAGTATGAGGCCAAATTTGAATTTATACAGTTTTCCTGATTGATAGGGCTCTATCCACTGCATCACTTAGGTGCCCTCTCTGAGTGTTAGGAGTTATCAAATGAGATAATGGACGTGAAAGAACCATGCAGACTTTCAAGTGTCTTATATACAAGTCGTTATAATGTTGGGTTATAATTTAATTCAATGTATCAAATATTTATTTTGGGCTTCCACTGTCGAAGTAAGTTACTGTGACCCCCACGGATACTAAGAACAAAAACCTCACCTTCCCTTCTCTCCAGGAGCTTACACTTAAACTTGAAACCAGGTTCAAATTTTTTTCCTTTAGGAAATGTTCACTGATAGCCTCTTGTCTTTTGTGTGCCCTCCTCCCACTCTTTCCCTTCCCCTACTTGAGCTCTTCAAGTAATTAGTGTAGTTGTACATGTTGTTTTTTTTTTTTCCCCTAAGTAGCCAGTACACTTTATTCAACTTGAATTTCATTTTCAAGGGCCCCTGTCTTTTATTTGTTCTAATCATACATTTCAGATCTGGAAGAGACTTTAGAAATCATTAAATCTGCTCTCATCTCACATTCTACAGATGAGGAAATGGACACAAAGGGAGGTTAAGGGTGTCCCCAGTGTCATTTGGCTAATCGCTAGCTATTCTAGGAATTGAATCCAAGACCCTCTGACTCCTGAGTCAGTGCTCTTTCCAGGCCAACAGAATATTCTTCCTCCCATGTACCTGCTCTGCAAAAGTGCCTAGAATACAGTGAATATTTAGTCAATATTTTTCACTGAAACTGTGCAGGAAAAGCCTAAGATAAGAATCTCATCTAGTAACATTTGAAAGAAAATACACTTCAGCAAACTGATACTTAGGTTCTGATATTAAGGAATGCAAGATAGGAGAAGGCTTCAGGAAACAGTAAATTCCTAAGAATTATGTGATGGGAGAAAGACGCTTGGCACTCAGGGGGTGGGTTTCAGCTTTGAGAGTACAGGACAGAATGTAAGAAGGTGTGAAAGTGAAGGTGGGAGGCAGAGATAAAAGCAGCTAAGTGGTGATTTCTTCTAATGAACGAGTGGGTGTTGCTGTCTACTTTGGGAAGCCTCCCCTCCTCATCCACTTGCTTTATTCCTACTTTTTGGCCTGGATTCTAGCAACTTTGATGGCAAGTTGGGGAATAGGCAGGCCTGGAACTTTACTCTTTACGTTCATATTATTCTCATTTTCATAATTTTCCATTTTTTCCATTTCTATTTTTTTCTATGCAACTATTTCTGAAGTTCAATTCTGTCCTCATCACTCCCCTATAATATGTCAGCAGCTACCTATTACACATCTGGGATCAGATACAATCTCCTCTTTTTTGAAATTTAAAGCCCTTCACAACCTGAACAAATTCTATCTTTCCATCCTTATTAGACATTATGTCTTTGCACAATCTCTAACTAAACTGGTTGTTGTGTTTCACATGCTATCCTTCCTGTTCCCACAATTTTGCAACTGGCTCTCCCCCAGGCCTGGAATGCTCTCACTCCTAAACATCATCTCTTGACTCTCTAGTTTCTTTTAAGACTCAAATTAACAAATAGTATTTTTTTCCTATGAGGCCTTTCCTGACCACTCCTCCCTAGCTGTTAGTGCCTGCCCCACTCACAGTTGCTTTGTTATTTTCTACTTTTTTTCCTGTATATTGTTGCTTAATCATTTGAGATCGATCCCATTTGCGGTTCTTGTTAGATACTGGAAAGGTTTGCCATTTCCTTTTCCAGTTCATTTTACAGATGAGGAAACTGAGGCAAAGTTTATGTGCCTTCCTCATGGTCACACAGCTAGTAAGTCAGTGCTTGAGGCTGGATTTGAACTTAGGTCTTCCTGACTCTAGGCTTTGTGGTCTATCCACTAGAACATCAACTGTCCCCCTTTTTAAAAATATGTTTCTGTATATTTATATGTATTTGTCTTCATGACATGAATCAATCAGTCTTTGCTTTCAAAGGGCTCATTCTATTTCTTTTTTATATATCTCCCACCCAGCAGTGTCACACTGGCACCTGGTCAAGTTTTAATAAATGCTTATTGATTGATTGGCTGACTTTTATCAGTCTGATTGACTCAAAGACTATTAGAACTAGAAGGGTCTTAGAGATCTTCTAATCAAACCCCTTTGTAGTTAAGGAAACTAGATTTACCCAAGGTCATATAAGTCTCAGAAAAAATAAAGACTCAAAAACAGATCTTTTAGTTTGGATTTCTTTCTATACCATGCCACTTCCATGCCACCAACTTACAAAATCTTTATCTGTCTCCTAGCCTCTCCCTATTATGTGTCCTTCTTCCTCCTTACCCCAGTGCCCTACGATAAAAGGCAGATTTAAAACTAATGCAACTTTCTTGGTTATTAGACCCAAATTAAACTGTTGATATTTTATAACATTTGCCTTGGGCACATGGACAGGAAACTTTTTTAAAACTAAATTGGACTATAAAATGCTAATGCTAATAATCATAATGATGATGATAATCAACAGCATTTGTCTGGTACCTTTCAGTTCTGCAAAGTTCTTTACAAATCATAACTCATTTGATTCTCATGACAGTCTAGGGAAGGAGCTGGAATTATTATCCCTATTTTACAGATGAGGAACTTGAGGCAAAAAGTGTTTGAGATTGAATTTGAATTCAGATCTCCCTGACTTCAGGTCTAGTGCTCTATGCATTGTACCATGAAACTGTTAAAATAACCCCCATCCGCTGAACACTGGTCTCATTTTCTACAGTGTTTTTCTTTATACTCAATTTAATTTATCGATTCTATTCCCCCTTTCCTCCCTAAAACCTAGTTCAGTGGCTCTCAAAGTATTGACTTGGGAAACTTAGGGATCCCCCAAGATTGTTGCAGTGGGTGCTCTATGAGGTCAAAATCATTTTCTTAAAAATAACAAGATGTTATCTGTCTATTAAAATACTCCTTCCACTACATTTGGTAAGGTTGTGATTTCTTCATATACTTCAACTAGAATAACATATCATATATAACTGATTAAATTAAAAAGCAAACACAAGAAAACAAATGTTCTAAGCCAGACATTACAAATTTTGTAAGACAGTGTAAAATAATGCCAACTTTCTCATTTATGTTTTTCTTTTGGAAAGTATGGTTATTATTCTTAAAACGTTATTTGTGTTAACATATAATCAGTTTATTATTTTAAAATAAACAAATAACTATTTTGAAATTTAGCAGTTAATTTTTAATCTCATAAACATCAAGAGATATGTCCCCTCCAAATAAACATTCTTTGGAGTTTGCAATTTTCAAACAGGTAAATGGGTCATGAGATGAGAAAGTTTGAGAACTACTAGCTTAGTGGATCATTGAATTAGAATATAATAGTAATGCGGCCAAAGTTATGGGATGAATCTTCTATGGGCCAATTAGTTTCACTTAATTACACAGCCCAGAATGTACTACTAACACTGGGCTGCCAGTCACACAGGAATTATAATGGTTAGAATGGTGAGAATGTGGAGGGAGAAATAAAAATCTCCTCTCCTTTCATCTTCTCTTCTGTTTTGTCCTTCCCTGTACTCTCCTCCTGGGTTAAAATCCTGCTTTAGTCATATATTACCCTTATGATCCTAAGCAAGATTTCTATAAGCCTTAGTTCCTTTTCTGAAAAATTTGGATAATAATGGCTTCTATCATACAGGGCTATTCTATGAAAAGACTTCTGTTAATTTTTTTTAACTGGGTCTCCCTATCTCATCTAGATAGAGTACAGCAGCCTCTCATGAATCTGATCACACTACTGATGGGATTTGCTTTACTTTTCAGTGCTATTCACTCCATAATGGCCTCATGTTCTTGGGAGCTCCCCATATTGGTGAAGGATAGCTTGGACCACCAGTTTAGTCCACTGCAGCTTAGAATTCCCAAGCTCACGGGATCCAAACAACTTCAGTCCCTCTCATTTGCAGAGATTACAGACATGTTCCTCTACAGCTGGTCAAGTCTTAAAGTGCTTTTTACATGTGAACCATTATTTATGATTATTACTGCTATTAACTCATTCTCATCTTTTTTTGGATGAGATTCAGAAAGATGCACACTCAGGGCAATTTGCTCTCCTGCTATATTTTTTGCATAGTTAATTTTCCAAGGTCTATCATGCAAATAAGTTTAAATGGCTGCTTTATCTAACAATAATAATATTGGCTGTAAGTTTATCATCTCCAGACTGACTCAAAGCATCATATTCAGGACAATTCTAGTAACAGGCAGGTTGACTGGAATGAAAAGACACTTACATTAGTTATCCTAGTATTTGTGGTTTTAATTCACCCAGTCTCTATATTTTGAGTGCTTTTCATCACATGGAGTTGGTTGTAGCAACATCTAACACAATTATTAATCTGATTTTTTTTTGTGGGAGGTTTAACATAATATTCAGGTGAGAAACATTTTTTTTACCTCTTTGATGTTTCAAGTTCCATTAGATTTTCTTTGTCAAATTCTCAAGGTTATTTTGGCTTATGTGGAAGAGATTTGATAGCTATTGGTTCATAGCAAGCTTCTGGGGTATAATTCAACTGACCTTTGATGTCTTTCTAGGTATCTATTAGATGCTCAACTTTTGCAGCCCACAGTGATATCTTGCACAGTTTCCACTGTTTCATTGCAATAGTCTGCATTAATCAATAAGTTCTGGCTCCTTAAGGATAACTCTTTCGTAATTTCTGGTGGCAATGACCTGATCCTGAAATACTATCCTAAATGTCTCCATTTCTACAACAAATCTGTAAAACTCAGCCATGCCTACAAGCTTTTTGTGTGGACATAGCATGGGAATTGATATTATGATTATCATTATGAAGCTAATTCATTCTTCTGAAATTGGGTCAGCAGAGGCATCTTGTTTTGGAGAGTACATCATTAGCTCTCTGGGTTCTGCCCCCCTCTTGCCTTCTTTCATTTTTGTAGATAGAAAGCAAGTAACTGGCATCCTAGCCACCATGCCCTTTCTCTTTTCTCTTACCTCCTAGCTATTTCCCTTATGTCTCCAAGGAAGGTCTGTAATGGAGAGAGCAGTCGCTGACACCGACATTTGTTCGAGGTGTTCTTTTAGGGAGTCTCTTACAGCTTTAATATTTTATGACCTCTTTAGTGAAAACACCGATCTCTGGGGCACTAACACTTCTTCCTATATCTCTCAATTCCTCAGCTGGCCTTCTACCTCCCGTTTTTTTGGTCGGATATTTTCCGTTTTGTTGGAATTGTCCCATTAGGAGAACAATGCTACATTTCCTGTCCTTTCTGGTTGAGGACTACAGTATACCATTAACAAAATACCTCCACCCACATTGCAACCTTTGGTTGTTGTTCAGTCATGTTCAACTCTTAGTGTCTTAGTGACCCCTTTTCATATCAAAGGTACAGGAATGGTTTGCTATTTCCTTCTCTAACTCATTTTACAGATGAGGAACTGGGGCAAACAGGGTAGAGAGACTTGCAAAGGGTCATTGAGTTAGTAAGTATTTGATCTGGATTTGAACTCACCAAGATGTCTTCTTTATTCCAAATCCAGTATCTATCCACTAAGCCACCTAACTCCACCTTACCTAGTGCCTTATAGGACCCTTTAAATAAGCTGTCTCAACTCTCAAGTGCTTAAAATCTGACCCTTTCAAGGAAAAGTTTCTCTTCAATCTATGACAATCCCTTTGCAATAAACTCCAGTGGCTCCCCATTTCCTGCAGAATCAAATACAAATACTATGATTGCCTTTTAACGCCATTCATAACCTGACCCCTTCTGACTTTATCAGGCTTCCCAAATTTATTCCTCTGAATATACTGTATGTTAGTGACCCTAGATTCTTTGCTGGTCCTCAAACAAGATACTCCACCTCTCAGTTTAGTAAACTTTAACTTTCTATTTCTCATACCTAGAAAGTTCTCCCTCCTCAACTCTACCTTCATGTACAATATGTTTCTTTAGTCTTCCTTAATGTTAGTGCCTGAGTCTTATATTAACTCCGTGTGTGTGTGTGTGTGTGTGTGTGTGTGTGTGTGTGTGTGTGTACTCTCATTCATGTGTAGTTCTGTTATAATTGTCTTCCCTCCTTCCCCAATTAGATTAGGAACTTCTTCAGGGATTCTTTCTGCCTTTCTTTGAAGCAGAGACTTTGAGATTTGATGGCAAATATTAGGCATTCAATAAATATTTTTTAACTTGACTTGAAGAAGCTTATTAAAAGATTAAGTATTAGAAACATGATGGAATGTGGTGTCTTTAGCAAACAACTTGATAGCAGAGTTGAGTTCAAATTCTGACTCATTCCTATTAAATATGAATGTGTGACTTTCAGCAGATCACTTCATCTCTCTTTGCCTAAGTTTTCCTTTCTGTAAACAATGGAAAATAGCTATAGTGCCACCTACTAGGGTGGTTGTGAGGCTCAAATGAGAGGATGTATATTTATATATACATATACTCATAACTATTTATCTAGTTATCGGTAAAAATAAATATTATAATATGCTATATATTTATATATACACATATTTCTATACATGTATATAAATATTCATGTTAGTTCTACCCACACATAAATATGCATTTATATAAATATATATATACATATAGAGTAGAACCACATTTGGCACTCCCTTACATATATAAAGCACTCTGCAAATGTTAAAGCATTTAAATACTTTTCAATTATTATTATTCCATTCTCATTGTGCAAGGCCAGGGTTCTGCCAGTGGCTAATAAAGCGAAACAGCTACAAATCATGCCCAGGATTCTATGTACCAGTATTTGATTTTTGGCTTCTCATCAACCCAGCCATTCAAGGATATTTTTATGAGGATTCTATAAACAGGGAATCAACATACTTATGGTTCTTAAGCAGTTCCACTTTGTGCAAAAGACTAATTACAACCACAAAAAGGTTCATCCTTTTTTCTCCTGTTCTAACGTGACAGTTCATCATCTCAGTGGTATTTTCTTGTCGTCAAAATACCTATTACTATTTTAAGGATTTTATTAAGACTGCTTTCTTTACTAGCTCTTTGCACAAAGATCAAGACATTTTGAAGGCCTGCACTTACCTCAGGCAAATAAGAATTACTAATTTTCTCTTTCTATTAAGTGCCATGTTACTTCATTGGCTCCTCCAATTTTTCATACCCTAAGTCCACAGAGATGCCATGACAAGGTTAACCTTTTCAGTACCATTTAAGTACAAATTTCAAGAGAATTATGTACCACTTTTAGCCTATACATTTAATAGTAGAAAAGGAATGAATAAAAAAGTGTTCTCTGCCCCAAAGAAAGGACAGAGAATTCTTTTAAAAGAAAATAAAGTTGAACCTCAAATACGTAATACATGAAGGATTTAAGGGGCTCTGATGGAGTGATCTTAAAAAAAGTCTCAAAGTCACTGAAATATGGAAGGAAAGTTATAAGAAGTCCTCCCTAAGAGGATGAATTTGAAGCTATAACAAAGTACCTCCAAGTGAGAAGAGTAATATTGTGGGGTGAGAAAGCATTACAGAATCCAGGTCCAATCCTTTCTCCTTTTTGGAAAAGTCCAGGTAGGAACACAAGTAAGCAATGTAGCTTGTGGATTTGCTTCAAAATGATGTAATTAGGGAAATGGGAAGGATGAGGCAGAATCCTTGGGGGCATGCTAGGAAGAAAGAAGCAAATTCCTAACCAGTCCCTTGCTTAAGTAAAATGCAGGCTATCCTGCTAAACCAATGGAGCATGGAGACTTCCCACACAAGTAACTACTTTAGTTAGGAATGCTGATAGGGTCAAGGAAGTCATCACGAATTCTGTTGACAAACTAATCACAGGAGCTGGCATTCATTCTAGAGAAGAGCTAAGTTCTTTGCAATTTCCCTAAAGCATATTCTACACTTTTGAAAAAATTATCTTTACATGAATTTATGTCAAAATATGAAAGAAGAATGTTGCATTGCAGACCATTTTGGACTCACCGCAACAGAAACAAGAGCATTGAGTTCAGAATTCTTTCTGAAAGGACCAATATGCTGCTTGAGCCGGTATTCCACTTGGCTAGTTAACTGGGTGTCTAGATGGAACCCATCTGTGCTGAGCCAGTGATTTGATATATTTTGCTTTCTTTGTTATTATTATTATCATCATAATTATCAGTATATTATTATCAGTAGTCCATTGTAGGTGAGTGGTATTAAGAAAATATTCTTTGTGAATTTTCCATAATTAAGGGTGTGAGCTTAAGCTTACAGAATCTTTGTGATTTATGAACTCTTTATTATAAAAATCCTGTGGGGGAGAGTTAGTACAAGTCTTCCATTTCATTGAGAAAGAAATTGAGTGGTTATGTGACTTGTCCAAGGTCACACGGGTAAAAAATGGTGGAATCATGAAGAGAAAGGGTCAGGTCTTTGGAGTTGGGAGACTTGATTTTTAAAGTATACATATAGTTGAGTCATTTAATTATTTTGAGTGTGTTTCATGAATCTTAAGTGGGATAATAATACACACTTCCACTAATTACCTCATAGATTGCTCTCTGATGAAAGAATCAAAAAAAAAATCAAAGTAGAAAGCCCTAAACAGAAATCCCCTCTATAACTCTGTCAAGAAATCTACCTATTAAAAATACAGAAGTCATATTTCATTCTTCACTAATCTCAGTGATGCGAGTACCACTCCAAAGATACCTATCCATCCTTGGTAACTCTCATCTGTATTTTTCCATAAATTTACCACAGGAGTTCCAAACATCTTATTGGAGGCCTTCTTCACATGCTTTTCATATCACATGGACACTGATGAAGAACAAGAGCTGTCCACAAGTTTTCCTTTGTCCTCCTTCCCTCACCTTGCCCATCATTACCTTTCTTGAAAACGTAGTTTTACACATTGATGGCAACATAGATCCATCTATATAAGTGATGAGATCAATCTTCCTTCCTGTATTGTTGCAATAGCCTTCTAATTAGTCTCCTGTTGTGAGTCTCTCTCAATTTCAATTCATCTTCTACAACACTACCAAAGTGATTTTTCTTAAACATAGATCTGACTATGTCACTCTCTCACTCAATAAATTCCATTGGCTCCCTATTGTCTCTAGGATAAAATTAAAAATTCTATAGTTGGCTTTTCAAACTCTTCACATTTGGCCTCAACATATATTTCTATTTTTTCCTTTCTATTATACATTTATACATTACACATCTAATATATATCTATTAATATTTCTATTATATATATATTTTTTTCCTATTTCCTGAATGCTGTGATTCAACCAAACAGATCTTCTCCATGTTCCTTAAACATTGTATTCCATCTTTCAGCTTTATACCTTTGAAATGAATATCCCCTTCCCCAATCTAAGGAATGTGTCCTTAATTTTCTTCTACAACTCAAGTGCCAACTTCTTGATCAAGATTTTTCTGATCCACCTAATGCCAGTTCCTCCTTACTACCTTTTATTTAATTTATTCAGTATGTATTTGTATATGACTATGCCTAGCACAGTGTCCAGTACAAAGGAGGTATTTAATAAATGTTTATTGACTCACTGACAGACATGCAAAATCATTTGACACAATGTAAGCTCACTGAGGGAAGAGATTGTACCTTTTTGTTTTTGTTTTTCTTGTTCTTGTATCTATTCCTAGCAGCTAGTCCAGTGCCTGACACAAAGTAGATGCTTAATAAAAACATGTTTCCCCCCCCCTTTTTTAAACTAATTTATGTATTTGTTGGTTACACTAAGATTCCTATATATTTCATCCCTTCCCTCCTTTCTTCACATCATGGAAGGCATCACCCAACCAAAAATGTGTTTATATATATATATATATATATATATATATATATATATATATATATATATATATGCTATGTCTTTTATTTTTCTATTTGTCAGTTCTTTCTCTGAAGTTATTCTTTAAATATTAATTCTATAGCTGTATATAATGTTCTCTTGGTTCTACTCATTTCACTCTTCATGATTTCATATCAATCTTTCCAAGTTGTTGTTTTTTTTTAATTCACCTACTCATTGTTTCTTAAATTGCAGTAGTATTCCATGCCAAACATATACCACAACTTGTTCAGCTATTTCCCAATTAATGGGCATCCCCTCAGTTTCCAATTCTTTGCCATGGCTGAGAGAGTTGATATCAATGTTAGAACGCATAGACTTTTTTCCTGATCTCCTTGAGAAATCGACCTATCTTTGGTGTTGCTGGGTTTTAATAAAACTTGTTGATTGATCAAGTTGATTTTTAAAAAATCTCACATGATCTATTTCCTACCTAACTTTTTCACATGATTTATTCCAATGATTGACATGTTAAAAAAAAAAGGGAATCTATTATCTATCTGTAGACAGCAGTATTCCCTGTACATTTGTTGATTAGGACCTAGAGAAGATGACACATTGAACAAAGCAATTCAAACACATTCATTACATATACTTTTAAACAAAAACATCATAATTCATGGGTAGCCAGTTAGGAAAAAGAAGAAAAGAAAGCCTTCCTTTGAACTGAAGCACAGATATTGTTTACAGCAAGTCAGCGAGGGCAGCCACACTCATTTACTCATGTCATTAGCTCCTCAGCTAACAAAGTCCCTAACAATACCTAGATGCACTGCTCATCTTGCCTGTCAGGAACCTGATTTCTCATAGGCCACTGAACAACTGCTATCTTTCTGGTTCCCTGCTGTGAATCAGAGTGTGGTCTAGTTCTAATAGATGGAAAAGAGTCTTTTACCGCTACTCTGAGCTTACTTTTTTTCCTTTAGATATTTCCTCTTCCAGAAGGAAGAACTCTAAGCACCCTTTCCCCCTTTATTCCCCAGTGGAAGATCTGCTTTTGATCTGAGAAGAGTGTATTATTTCATAACAACAAGTTTGCCTCCTCTTCACACCTAGGCTAAATCTCGGGCTTTATAGAACTGCCACTATAGAACCCAGATACCTTCTCTTCTTTTTATAAACTACAATTAATCATTCAACAAACGTTTATTAAATGTGCTGTCCTTAATTGCTAGATATATTTTATAAATAAAATGACAAAAAAATGAAATTATCCCTAATCACATTGAGGTGAAATTCTTATGAAGGGAAAACAAAATATGGAAAGAGAGAGAGAGGGAAGAAACAAAGGGTGAGAGAGAAAGAAAGAGACAGAGAGATAGAGAAATTTGCAAAACCCATTCAAAAATAACTTGGACTACTCTTGTAGATTTCTCATCTGCCTTTCTGGTGAAAATGTAATATTGACATCTTGGAAATTAATATTTTACCATTTATTATTCTCTACTTTTCATTAGGTCATCTCTTGGGAGGTTATGTTTGGGTTTTAATCCATTTCATAGTGTCCTCCTTTTCACATTATCTTGTATTTAATATTTAATCTAAATCTCATTCTCCGTCTCCCTTTCTCCTTCTCTGTCTCTCACTATCTCTGTGTCTCTGTCTCTGTCCCTTTCTCTCTCCCCAATTCACCTCCTCCTCAAACACATCATTCCTGCATATAAAGCCAGCACCTAGCTTTGTGTATTCCCACAGGAATGAGTAGTTCAACTTTTGGTCCTCCACTTTTTTATATCTCTAAAGTATATGAAAAAAAATCTGTCATGTTCATACCAGGAGTAAACAAGAAATGTTCTCATCTGTTCTTTATTATTATTTAAATGTTTTTAATGGACTGGGGGGAAAGAGAACATCATTTCCAGGATAGAAACAAGAGGAATAAAACAAAAGAACACAATTGAACAATCAGACCTTGACTATCTTTACTCCCTAACTTGGACCAAATAATTGTTTCAATGAGATCAATTTAGTCAGGGAACAAGATAACCTTCACCCAACTGCATAATTCATTTGGCCACTTTAATCTTAGGAATATTAGTGCATGTTTCTGGATTTTATTATTAAAAAAACACTTCAAACCTTACAAGTTAACAATTGATCATATATTTTTTACTTACGAATAAATCAAAATAAAATTCTAAATCCTCTGTAAGAGAGAGTAAGTATAAAATAGTCCAGGGATTTCTATTCAGGGTTTTATATACACCCAAAGGGTCTCTGGAAAGATTATAAGAGACTGTGAATTTAGATGTGGAAAAATTATTTTCACCAATGTCTAACTGATATTTAGCATTTCCTTCAGTTAATTAAATTAAAAACATTATTCTGAGAAAGGTGCACAGGTTTCACCTAAAACAAAAAGTCAAGAACTTCTGGTATAGTGAAAAGGGCCCTCTCTAGACATTGACACTTTCTGTCTGAATGATCATGAGAAAATCTCTTAACCTCAACAAGACTCAGCATACTTATTTATAACATGGGACTAGGATCAGTATTGTTGTGATGGTCAAAGGACATCAAAGGACTTTGTGGCTCACAAAGTGCTATAAAAATGCCAGCTTGCATTATATATGCAAGTGACAATAAATAGAAATATATATATTTAGGTGGCATAGTAGATTGAGTGCCAGGCCTAGTCAGGAAGATCTGAGTTCAAATGTGCCTGGAGATGACATTTGCCTCAGTTTTATCATCTATAAAGCATAGATAATAATAGCACCTACCTCCCAGTGTTGTTGTGAGGATCAAATGAGACAAAAATCATAAAATTCTTAGCAGTGCCTGGCACACAGTAAGCATTATATAAAAATTAGTTATTACTAGCAAAACAAACAAATACACACAGGCACACATATATATAAACTCATAAGGTTCTGAAATCTCTCCGCTGTGGATATTCCTTCCAACTGTAAAGATCTCAAGCAATCCCTGCCTATTGTACATATTCTCTCAAAATCCATACAAAAAGATCTATCCAATGTGCTCGGTGCCTTCTCCAAATTCTCCCAGCATCCCTGAGGATACCATTAGAACATTAGATTAAGTTGCATGCCTTCTCGAGGAGGAGTGAACAGATGGAGGCAGAGAAATAATTGTGAACTCAAAATTTTGGAAAATGAATGTTGAAAGTTGTTTTTGAAAGTAATTGGGAAAATATTATATGAAAAAATAAAATGTTAAAAAAAGAATAACATGTAGGTTCTTTATTTTCCTTGTTCTTGCTGTGACCAACCTAGTTTCTCTTGAATAATTAATTATTGAGTAATATGCTTTACAAAGACTTGATCGTTTGTTTGTTATATGTTGCCACCTACTCATCACGTGGTTCTCTTTTCACGTGCCTTTTGAGTGAATCTCAGCTACAATTTTTAGAAATCCTTAGTGATGTGACTTAAATCTATACAATGTTAGTGGCTATACATATATTTATAGGAAAATAGAACCAGTATGAAAGTTTAAAGGATTCTAGAAAGAAATATCTTCTGTCTGCCAATGAAATCTATTTAGCATCGCCTAAGTCTAATGGTAAAACAACCATTGCCCATAAAGTGGGGGTTTATTAATAACATCAGCAAAGATTACAAAATTCCCAAATATACAAGCAGGGAAAGTGACAATCTTTGTCATCTCCATGTTCTATTGCATGATGCTTAACACCCATATATTTGTAAATATGCAGATGGTTAAGTAATTTTTTTTCACTCTTCATCCACATTTTATCCTTGCGTAGGCACATTGCATGTTTCTAGTTTTACTACAGCACTGTTATAAGCAGTTATGCATATATTACAATAGCAATTTAAAACAAATCCATCCTAATCTTTATTAATAACTGAGAGCTTAGCCAAAGCTTCACTACCAAAATGGTTAACTTCAAAAAAAAAAAAGAGTCATTAAATAAGAACTGGTTAACTGCTTTTCTTGAGAAATCTGACAACCTTGTTCTTTTTGATTATTAAAAAAATGCTGCTTCTCAGGAAACGCTGGCAGGGTAGTCGTTTAAGTATCAATTATTTCTTTTTTAAATTTGTAAACTATAACATTTATTCCTCTTAAAGGGTGGCTGATACATTCCTATTTATTTCAGGAAGAATTACTTGAAAAAGATGCAAAGCCATGTAATCTGCAATTCACAGCACACAAGCTGCTTTTGATTATACTGCCTCACAAACTAGCTACTAGACTGGGAAACATAATACTGTTTATCACTAAACATTTGAGATTCTACTCAGATAATTTATACATAATTAGACAGAAGCCCACACTTCAAAGCAGCATTACCTTCCCTGCAGAAGACTATTCTTAAGAGCATTTTTGGTAACATAATGAGTATTTTATGAGGATTTGTAATCAGTCTTAACATAGGTGGAAACAAAGGTGAATTACTTGTGAACGCTATCAAATCATTACATAACTCAGGGCTGAATAATGATAAGCTGAGGTTAGGAGAGGTAACCTGCCCAGGTATTTGTGAGTAATGAGAGAATTTTTCTTTTTCATGGGCATGAAATAAATTAGACTTTTCACTATTAACTAGAAAAAGAAAATAAATGAAAAAGTATGTCCTTATAACTTAGACGTCTGTTTCCCTTTCTTAGGATCAATGCCAGAACGTTTGAGAGAACAGATAAGACAAGAGAGAGGAAACAAGAGCAGCAGAATGGGAAATCTCGCCCCTGTGCTAGATAGTCTTCATTAAGTTGTTGTCTGATCTCCTACAGATGTCCTAAGCGCTGTAGGTGTTCCAAGTATATCTGACCAATCCCTGTTAGGAGACTCTTCTGTAATGTGATCACTCTTACTGTTAGGAAACCAGACTCCCTCAAACTGAAAGATCACCACTCCTATCGGGTCCTCAGAGGTGAAGGCAGAGATGGGGTATGATTTCACCATTTTATGATGCAAAAAAGTCTGCAGCCAGAAATAGTGCTGGCCTTTCTGGACACTGTATCACACTGAAGATTCTTTCTGACTCGGTAACATCACTCTCCAGTTTATTTCAAAATTTGTCATTTCCCACAATCCAATTCACAGGATCATTTAATTCATGGAGGACACTTTTATTAATAATCTACAGTGCAGAAAGCATCAACATTAAACTGGGGGCATAGGGGAGGACATTGTGTGGAAGTAGAAAGAAGGCCAGTTTTGAAATGAGAGAATTTACTTGGCTTTGCATTGCAGATGACTGTTTTTATGGTGTCCTTTTCTCTGAAATGAAAGTGTTACACTAGATGGGGGGGTGTTCTTAGCCTGGGGCTCATGAAAAGATTTCAGAGGGTCCATGAGTTTAAATGGGAAAAATTATATCTTTATTTTAATTCACCTATAGCTGGAAATTACAAAAACTTATTCTGAAAGGATTCAAAGGTTTGACCAGACTGACAAGGGTCTATGATTTTTAAAAAATATTTAAGAATCCTTGACCTAGATAATCTACCTATGTGATGTTATGTAAATCCTTTGACCTCACTGGTATTCAGTTTTCCTTAAAAAGAGGCTATAGGGGGGTAGCTGAGTGGCTCAGTGGATTGAGAGCCAGGCCTACAGACAGGAGGTTCTGGGTTCAAATCTGGCCTCAGACACATCCCAGCTGTGTGACCCTGAACAAGTCACTTGACCCCCTTTGACTAGCCTTTACCACTCTTCTGCCTTGGAGTCAATACTCCAAGTGAGAAGGTAAGGGTTTAAAAAAAAAAAGAGGCTATAGACAAGGCTGTTCAGTTCACTCCTAGTTCTAAATCTGTGAAACAATGTCAGTCCATATTACCATTTCCCTTTTTATTTAATATTGTTAGCCAGATTTTAATCCATGCAATCACAGACACATCTATGATAACTTCTATTAATTTTTTCAACAAAATCTCATGAAGCACAATATCAGATATACTACTCAAAGTATAGTTTTATACCTTTTGTGCCACTTGTGGATCATTTATGCTCAAAATGTTTAGAGATCTGATCTCAACATTTTCTTCATGTGAACTTACTCCAAAGAGTAAGTTCAAGATGACTTTGTTTTTTCTTAAGAGATCACAACCAACAAATCAACATTCAAATAGTGTCTTAGTTTTGTAATATTTCCCCCAAATACTTTAATATCTCATTTGTGGGGTTTAATTAGAATTTCCTTGCACACTATTGAATGTAAGTAAGCCCCATGTATTTGGCATTTGACCAAACTGTGAAGTCAATGAAAATGCAAGAACCAGCATATACAGGGGCCAATTGTGGTATCTGAACTTCTCCTTTCATTAAGAAGCTTCTTCCAAGAAGAGAAGAAAGTGTTTTCTATGTGTCTGATTCTGAAGATAAAACCCTAAGTAAATCTCCTGAAAGTACGCACACACACACACACACACACACACACAGAGACGACTAGAAATTCCTAATGAATTCTTTTAGCATACTATCTTCCTAAATGCTTTATACTCTTTCAAATGTATCAAATGAGAGGGCTTTATTTAGCATCACTGAAGCATCTTTCATACCATTGTTCACCAATAGGCTTTAGAAATTCAATATCAGAATTAAAGTCTTTAATAATACCTCACAATAATAGAAACACAAGTGATAAATCCTGGGAATTATATAATACACCCATTTTCATATTGCAGATATAAAGGAAAGAATGAAGAGAGGACAAAATGGCAAAAAAAAAATAGAATTTTAGGGAAAATAGGATGAAATCGATAAGGCCACAGATGTCTAGAAGCCTAGTCAGATCACTAGGCAAAGCACTAGAGAAATGGGATCGTAGATTTAAAGCTAGAAGGGACCTCAATCCCTTCAGCAAAAGGTCAACAAATCCCGCTTTGTCAGTTTATAGACAAAGATTTAGAGGGCTAAATTCAGAGGACTTTTTATTTAATATTGTTCTCCAGTTTTTAATGTGTTCAATCAGACACATCTGTGTCAACTTCTATTAATTTTCTCAACAAAATCTCATGAAGCATGCATGGCATCAAATATACTACTCAAAGAATATTTTCATACCTCTTGTGCCAAAGTTGTTAATTCTATTAAAAATAAGAGCTGTTCTGCCATTCAGAAGTGACTTGTTACTTGTGGACCAATTATGCTTACAATGTTTGCAAATAGGATCTCAACATTTTCTTCATGTAAGTGAGACTTTGCAAAGAGTAATTTCACAATTAGTTTGCCTTTTCTGAGGAGAATCACAATTAAAAACTAAAAAAAAATGGCTATCAGTACAAAGATAATTGTGAACCCAGATTCTCAGGCTCCAAGTCCATTGCTCCATCCATTGTAGCAATTTAGACTTATTTACTCATTATCCTAGATTTCTGGGTTGGTGTGGTAAGGCAAGTTTTGTTCTCATCTCAATCTGGAAACAGGACGTTCATGAGCTGAGATCAATCGTGCCAGCTTTAGCATCCCTGAACCCTCACTAGTAACAATTAATGGGGGGCCGGCACACCTAGGCACGGTACGGCACTTTTTTGTTCATACAAACGAAGGCAAAGTTTTGGATCCCAGATGAGGGAAATGAGGGAAAAATGAAAAGGAGAATGAATGTCTAGAATCTCCTCCCCAATGTCTCCAGGGAGGAAGGCTATGAAAAGGGACACGCAGGAGGCATTGACTCCTCTCTATATTGGCTTCTTTCTAGGGGCTTTTTTTTTTTTTTACCTCTGAGGTCTTCTCTCTGAGCTTCAACAGTGAACATTTGAAAATTCACTGATTCTCCCTGTTGAGAAGTAATCAGGAAATGGTATGTTAAATAGGCAAAAGAGATCTAATAGGCAAATCTTTGAACAGCCATGGAGAAGCAAGTAATGCGAGAGAATGGGGATATATAAGAATAATAATATAATATATAATGTTATATATTATACATAATATAATGAAAATAATAATATAAGAGACAAGGAAGGACAAGGGAGGATTTTCTGTGCAAGCAAGGACAATCTGAATACCACCCAAAATATGTCCGGTGGGTTTGGGTTCAAAGGAAATGTAGTCCAAGAAGAAAATAGGACGATGAACTTAGAAGCCCCTTTTAAAATAAATCTAAATAACCAACCATGTGGTTGCAATACACACAATAAGAACCCTTAGAAAGTAGATAACTTTCAAAGGAACTTTGGCTTTATTGAGACCATTTCAGGATTGAGTTCTTTCATGGTATCTATCTGGAAGAGGAATGATAGAAAAGGACTCCAGTAGTATTGAAAGTTAATAAAGCTTAAAAAGAAGGATGTCTTAGCTATTTCCACCCTAGCTCAGGGGTCTCTAACCTGCAGAGGGGAGATGGTTGTACTTGCCAAGTTTCTCACTCAGACAAAAATAAATAAAGTGGTAAATCAACCAATAGATAGAAATACACATAGATAAGCAGATCCACTCCATTACCCAGTACTGTGTGATAGGAAAAGCATGTTTGGAAATCAGCAGACTCAAACCTTTGCTTGGCTAATTTCCTCAAAAGTAAAATGGGGGTGTGGGAAAGGTTTGAATTAAATGACTCCAGAGGCCCTTTCTAATTACAAACCTATGAATCTATAAACAATTCACTGTGCAACTTTGCAAATCACTTCTTTCCTATGGGCCTCAGTTTACTCCTCTGTAAATTGAGAAATTAGATTTGCTGATCGCAAAGGTCCTTTTATACGTTGAGATTTTATAATTGAGTATGTGAATTCGTTACGTCTAGGAGACCAGATACCAGATATGAAATATGTAGTAGAATATTACCTTCTATTTAAGAAAATGTAGTGTTTCAGTGATCCTTAGGACGTATGTAATGTAATACAGTGCAAGAGAAGCATGTATTTAGTGTCATAAATAGATTATTAAAAACATTAACTTTATTTCTTCAAGCATTTATTCAAAAACTCTTAACTTTTGTCTTAGAATCAATATCGGTTCCAAAGCAGAAGAGTGGTAAGGTCTAGCAGCTGGGATTAAGTGACTTGTCCAGAGTCACACAGCTAGGAAGTATCTGAGACCAGATTTGACCCCAGGACTTCCAGTCTCTAGACCTGGCTCTGTATCTCCTGAGTCACCCAGCTGTCCCTCCAAGCACTAACTTTAGAAAGACCCATAGCACTTATAGTTTGTTTAACAGCCAGTAAAAAAAAAATAGCTCAGACACTAATTATAATTATAACTAATTAAAAAAAGAAAAATTAAAATAGAAGTTGCCAGATAGCCAATTGGGTGGAGCTCATTCTACCCACTCCCACCTCTAACACCTACCTTGCTCTCCTTCTTCAGGGTCCATTAAATGACTTATCAGGTGTAGTCCTACCCCACACCAGTGTTTCCATCTCCTCTACATGTCCTGTATTCTACTCTAGCCAGCTCAACGTGAGGGCAAACTTTATGCATGTGTGCTTCAGGTACAATTTGATACAGGCATAAAAGTTTATCATTAAAAAGCAACTTCACATGAAAATTTTTAATGGTATATATTTAGCCCCCATCTTCTAAATAACCAAATCTTATGAACACAGGAAGGAATTCCAAAGAGCACAGGACAAGAACAGCAAAGAACTGATAGGAGAATATGATTGTCATGAATACAGGAAGGTTTCCAGCCACCCTTATTTTCCATCACAGAGTTAGCATTAGAGAGAAGTCCCATAAATGCACTAAATATGGGAAAGACTTGGGCCAGAAGAAATATCTTTCCATCAGATAATTCATACTTAAGAGAAGTCAGAAGTGATAAATGTATATTTGATAGTCAATATCCTAAGTAGCATCATTGGACAGAAAGCTGGATTTGGGTTGGAAGACCTGGATCTGAAACCTTCTTCTGCCATTTGTATAAGGTGGATGATACTAAGCAAGTCACCTGACCTGTCTCAGTGTCTCAATTTCCTCATATATAAAATAAAGAGAGGAGTTGGATGACCTTTAAGGTCTCTTCCCACTATAAAGTGATGATCCTATGATCTTTTACAAACGAGTCAGTCCCTTTCTCCTTTCTGTTCATTCCTTCATGATCTGTGGGTTCTTGCTAATCTAGAACATTATGAAAAGAAAATAAGTAAATGCATTCCAAATTCAAAGAAGCTTAAAAAAAAAAGAATAATGTAGCCAAAAGCAGGACCTTGCCAAGAAAGACTGCCTTTCACGTGAGGTATTGTCCTTGTATACAATACTCTAACCTATCCTCCACTATCTCATTTCCAAATGATTTTTTCCACTTCACTTTGTGATATGACTGACATCCTACCAATTAGAGATTCATTTGGATTAACAAGCAACCTCTCTTAAAAATGCATTACCTCTGGGAGGGTTAAGGAGATGTGCAGGCATTGATCTAGCTAGCCTATAGCTTTTGCTTAAAAGGGCAGGAATGAAAAGTTTCTTTATTCAATCTTGCTTGTCTTCCTTTATAAACTGCACGGTACATTTTCTTATATTGCTATTCATATTCAGCCATTGAGATACAAAAAATAAAATAATAATGATTAGAAATATTATAAAATTGAATAGATAAATGTATCAAAAAGTACAGAAGATATATCCACTCCAGATAATAATGGAAAGAGGAAAAGTATCCAAAGAATAAAGAAAATAAAAATCTAAGGAGAATCTACATATTTTGTTAACTGATATTATATCTTCAACTTAATAATAATAATAATAATAATAATAATAATAATAATAAATGACACTTTATATTTTTAGAACCCAGTTTTCAGAACTGACAAGTCCATTATCTCTTTGGACCCAAAGGATCTTCCACACAGTTGTTACTCAATAAATATTTGTTGACTAAATTAATTAGTCTGTGCTTCTACAATATATGGGCAGAACTATACAGTCTGAAAATAAACTAAGTTCAGAGAGGTCTTTTCTTTGATTCATTTTTACATAGTTCTCAAGCTGTACTTTTAAATGTTTGACTGGACCATGTCACCCTCCTACCCCAGGACCATCAGTGGCTCCCTACAGTTGTTAATATAAAGCACAAACACCTCCTCTCTTAATGTCTTCAAAATCTGGCTTCAATTCACCTTTCTTGGCTAATTTTATGTATTTGCTGTTCCTCCAAAACAACCCTATAATCTCCCACTTCTATAAAATTTACAAATGCTATACTTTATTACTAGAATACATTCCTTATCCTTAGTTTCTATTTCTTAAAATTTCTAGGTGTTTAAAGTTCACGTGCCAAGAGTTGGTAATGTTTCCTCTTGAGTTTGTAGTAATAAATAGTATTTATATATAGCTCTTTAGGGTACACACAGCATTTTAAAATTATTATTTTATTTCATACTCAGAAAACAGGTATTTTTACTGTTCCCATGTTACAGATGAGGAAACTTAGATAAATATATTTAGTTTGGCTTGACCAGGGTCATGTTGCCATTATATATGTGTGTGTGTGTGTGTGTGTGTATAATATAATAATATAATCAGGCTATAAATGCCTCAAATAGGCTTAAAACTCATTTTTTCCTGGCTTTAGGTCCAAATACACTATCCATTGGGATACTTAGTTTCTTCAAATTATTGTGAATAAAGTTGTTTACATGTTATATGCCCCCAGTAGAATAAGTTTCTTGATTGCAAACAGTTTTCCCTTTTGCCTTTGAACCTCCAATATCTAGCATATAGTTAGTGCCTAAAATGTGCCTTTTTGGTTGAACAGCATTGGATTAACAGATTTGTTCATGGTCCCACTTCTAGTGATCTTTGATTAATTCTACTTTTAGCTCATTTCCTTTCCCCTCACAAAATCATCTATCATGACTTTTCAAAACATTTTTGGATCCTAACAGCCCTTGTTTTTCAGGGAAAACAAAATAGACTACTTTCCTATATCTCTGATTCAATAAGAAAAGATAGAAATACATTCTATAATTTATTTCCAATGCCTATAAGAAATAAAAAATAGGAGATCAATATTTTTTCATAAGGAAAAAGGAGATTTAGTTCATAACATTTTATGTCATAGTTGTTAAATGTCTATCAATTAATCTATTCTACAGTCTTTTACTAACATTATTTTCATCAGGATAATGTAACTTTTTACCAAATATTCTTCTTATGCTGTAGACAAGCTTTTCATACTCTCTGTGGGGTCTGTATAACTCAGGTTGGGAATTCTTGCTATAAGAAACCAGGAAGTAAGGAGTCTAGCTAAGAGGGGACAGAAGGAAGTCGAGGAGACTGAAGAAAGTGGAGGGTAGAAGAGTAAATAATCTACACATGAATATGAATCCTTGAGGAATACAGATTTGGTCACAGGGAAAGCAAGCAATCAAAACAAAACAGAAAGCCCAGCACTTGACTTTCAGCTATGTAATGAGAAAAAAATGACCACTAACTCCCTGACGCCAACATGTAAGGAATGAACAAAGTTAAAATGACCCAAGGTCTCATAGCCATTTTAAAAATTGTCCTTGCCTTTAGGCAAATATATCTCTGGTGCTGAAGGAGGTTGGGAGTTTAAAGCATGGATGAAACATCAAAACAATTGAGTTATATTTACACAAACTCAATTAAAAGAATTTACTATAATCACAAGGCAACTTGGCTACCAACTCTAAACCATTGAAAACATAATCTATTCTCTATTAGCAGCAAACTACCAGGCAATTGGCAATTCAAACTGCTCATTAGAACACATTACCACGGAGTATGATTGTAAGGGAATATGAGAAACAGTGGTGTAGCTGCAATTTGGAAATGTGGGAGAACCAGGGCTACCTCCTGAAACAGGAATAGTCTGGAGAAATTAGTAGACTTTTTGGTGCCAAATGGCATTTACTGACACAAGGCCTACATTGGCTGAAAAGTATAAGCCTTCTTCAGTGAATGAGCAAGAACCTGAAGAAGAAAAAGCTAAATTCTCGTTTTTAGTATCATTATCTAACAGGAAGAAAAAGGACACTGGGGTTAGCCCAGGATCAAGTGGAGTCTCTAGTCTTAGAGCTGCTGTTTCCTACACAGATTCTTGCATTAGGAGAATCTGAGGGATGGGATTCTTTCCTTAGCTTCTCTTGTTTCCTGAGGGATTGTGAGGAACTCTCCAGGGCATAGAGTGGAAATGGCTTCTCTCTGTCAATCCAAAAATCACTTTGTGATCAATAAAAATAATTTATTAATTGTTCATGTGTGCTAGATTCTGTGTAATATGCACAGACAGATTGATACAGACAGGCAGGCAGGCAGACAGATAGATAAGGAGACAGAGAGAGACAGATCGATAGACAGACAGGCATATGGGTAGATAGATAGATAGATAGATAGATAGATAGATAGATAGATAAATAGATAGATAGACAGATGAGATAGATACTTAGATAGATGGATGGATGAATGAATGGATGGATAGATGGATGGACAGAAAAAGATAGATAGGTAGATAGATAGATAGATAGACAGACAGACAGACACATGGATGGATAGATAGATGATAAATAGATGGATAGATAAATGGATGGATGGATAGATAGATAGACAGACAGACAGATGCATGGATAGATAGATAGATAGATAGATAGATAGATAGATAGATAGATAGACAGACAGACACATGGATAGATAGAGAGATAGAAAAACAAACACATGGATAGATAGACAGAGACATGTAGATAGATAGATAGATAGATAGATAGATAGATAGATGCATGGATAGATAAATAGATGGATGGATAGATAGATAGACAGACAAACACATGGATAGATAGACAGAGACATGTGTAGATAGATACATAAATACATACATATATACATACATGAATAGATTAGATAGACATATAGATAGATACATAGACAGATGGATGGATGAATGGATGGATAGATGGATGGATGGACAGATAAACAGACAGGCAGATAGATAGATAGATAGATAGATAGATAGATAGATAGATAGATAGATAGATAGATAAGTAGATAGATAGATAGATAGATAGATAGATAGATAGATAGATAGACAGACAGACAGTAAGATAGACAGTATATTCAAAGGTAATTTTTTTTGAGGTGGACAGGTACTAGTTAGCTAGTGTTGACCACAGGATTTAAAGTTCTACTAGAATCCAAGTTCAGTGCTCTCCCCCCATACCATGGTGCTCTGAAAGTAGGTCCATTCACAGTAGGTGATTAATAAAAGTTGGCTGAATGAAATTAACTGTATAGTCTTCAGAATCCCTTTGAGTTTTCTCAGGTTAATTTTTTTTCCTTTTCATTTCATCACTTTTATTCCTCTCTTCCTATCTTTGCCTCAATATTAAAAAATATAATTGCCCCAATAATATTCAGCAGTTCTCCCATGCCTTTAATTCCCAGTGCTTAGCATAGTACTTCTAGCAAGTTGCACAGTGCCTGGCACAGTTGATACTTAGTAAAAGCTTGTTAATTTAACAATTTGGGCCACATACACTCCCAGTCACAGCATCAGAGGATTACTGATTGTCTTTCAAGAATTTAAAACATGGGGCAGCTATGTGGCTCAGGGTATTATGAGCCATACCTAAAGATGGGATGTCCTAGATTTAAATCTGACCTCAGACACTTTCTATATTTGTGACTCTGGACAAATAATTTGGTCTTAGTTGTCTGACCCTTACCATTTTGATCTCTTGAAATTGATACTTAGCATCAATTCTAAGATAGAACATAAGGGTTTTTTTAAAAGAATTTACCAAACACTGTAATAATCCTATCTCTTCTAAGTATAAAGGTAAACTGAGGCAGAAATGGCTTTCATATTTGACAGGCGGGGAGAGAAAAAGTTAATTGTTGAAATTATAATTCCTCATTTTCTGTCTTGTATGTGCCCACATGTGTACATAGATATATGCTCAGAAATGACAATAGTTTCTCATTCCCTTGGGCTACTACTGAAACAGAATTCTCCTTTATCCCTGTTTCTAGCATTAATTCTAAGAAAAGCAAAAACCAATATAGCTTGATTCCCAGCTGATTGAGTATAAATTCAATTCTTCAGTAGCTCTAGTGACCTCTGCATTCACCATCAATAGTGTCCTTTGACCAACCAAGAACCAGAACATCCAATGATTGCCTAGAATACCTCCTTGCCCCTTCCTAATAAATAAAAGATGATACTTAAAGTCACTAAAGAGATTTTAAGAAGTACAAAGAGCTCTGGATTTTGAGACTTAAGATCTAGTTTTAAATCCCAGGTCTATGTGACCTTGGGCACACTACTATTCTCTCTGACTCTCAGTTTACTCATCTGTTAAATGGGCATTCCAGCTAAGGTACCTTATGGATCCACTGTCATAATAAAAGGGAACATAGGTAGAGCAAAGTTGATAAAAGTCAGGCTGAAGGGTAGACTTTTTTTTAAGGCAAACTAAATGTGAGAGACTTCAATAAAGAGCTTTTCCCCCTCCTATGGCCACATGGACATGGATAGCTTATCATGTCTTGCAGAAACCATTTCTCTTCCTAGTTGTGCTTTTTAAAGAGCACAGAAATACAACTAAATGAATGAATGAGAAAAGAGTTGAAGGATTTAAGAAATGAGATGTCTTTTCTCAGAGGAAGGAAGGAATTAGAAACAATGCCCCCATTAGATTGCTAGGAGAGTCCTGGTTCTGGATCTGAGACTGAACCTACCAAAAGAAAGCAAGAGAGACCAAAAGAAAAATGCGGAGTTTCTGATTCATTTTCCCTGGCTGAACACTGATCCGCTGCAAGGTTTTATGTAGGGCAGCTAAGTGGTGCGATGGATAGAGCACTGGTCCTAGTCAGAAAGACCGGAGTTCAAATCCTTCCTCAGATACCTACTACTTATATAAGCCTGGACAAGTCACTTAATCTCTGCATGACTTCATTTTCTCAACTGTCAAATGGAGATAATAGTACCCACTTTCCAGGGTTATTGTGATGATCCAATGAGATCATTGTGCCTGGCACATGGCAAATGCAGTTTATATGTTATCATTCTTCTTCTTCTTTTACAGCCTCAAGGAAGAAGCTGAAGTGAAGGAACAGAACTTTGTCGCTGAAAGATGGGCTGGCAAACAGAGAATTGCTAAACCAATTGTAGTAAATAAATGCAATGGAATTTTATTATGCCATGATGAAATGGACAATTCAGAGCACACTAGGAAGATCTTTGTGAACTGATGCAGAATGAAGTTGAGTAGAACTAGGAGAACAATTTATACAATGATAACAACACGAAAGATAAAACATTGAAACAATTTAAAACTCTGATCAATAAAGTGATAAACAAGGAGTACAAAAATGAAGATAAAATCTGACATCTCCTGACAGAGTTGATAAAATTAAAATACAGTAAGAAACATTTTCAAATAAGATTAATATTGTTTTTTCTAGATAATGTTTGAGAGATTTGTTGTTTTTGAAAATGGACTCAATGTATGGGGAAAAGAGATTATTTGAAAATAATTGTTACTTGAAAAACTGTTACTTAAAAAAGTAATAAACTATTAAAAAAGAAATGCCAAGAAATATACTCAAGAAATTAAAGAAATAATTTAAATTATTTTAAAAGTTCCCCATCGAAAAAGCCCAAAAGGGAAATAGAAGTGAATGCAACTAAAATGTAAGTAGAAGATTCAGCAAGCTAAAAATAGAAAAGTCATAAAATAAATAAAATAACATGAAGAATTTGAAAGTGTTAATAGATTCAACTGAAAGTTGGATTAATATATCAATGAAAAAAATAATAATAGATTGATTAGTTAAAGTGCACATATATGTTCAGACAACATAACAGGAAAGAAATTTGGAAGCAATATAGATGAATGAGAGGGCTTAGGAGGACAGAACAAGGAGAAAAAGCCAAAAGTAAATTTGATTAGTATGTTTCAGAAATTTTGGGGGGAAATTTTTTCAGAATTATGAGAGAAATATTCTGAAAAATCAAGCAAAAACACAGAACTTCAGCAAGCAGAAACAAATTGAACTTACCCAGATATCTCATCATCATATTTTAAAACTAAAACTATTTTAAGAAATCTTTAATCATAGCACATTCCTAGTGCTTTCCATGGTGTACTGAATATAACAAAAACAATACATATTAGTTGAATAGATCAGAGATTTTAAATTTTAAAAATGAGCAATTAAATTCTGAACTGACTTTTTAACAAAATGCAGAAAGAACCAAAGAATTCTAACATGGTATATTTAAAAAATTATTGTTGTTTTTTAATGTTTTTGTATTAGCATCCCATCAAAGTGTAAGCATTCTGATAAAAAAACTGAAAAGAGATGTTGAAAACCATAGGGACCTCAATGAATTAATAAAGAAACTCATACTTCTAAAGAGCATTTGGAACTAAACTAGAGATATTTTCTGGTAAGTTAAGTTCTTAGAATATAAGATAATTTGTCTTGACCAGGATCACTGCTAGTGTCAGAGGTAGAGTTTGAAACCACATTTTCCTGAGGCCAAACTAAACACTCAATCCATGCTAAAAAATGGCTTGAATATGATCGAATTACTAAATGATTTACATGGACATGTGGGGCAAAAGATATAGTAAAAGAAATAAAAGAAATGAGTAAATAATTTAAAAGATTTTAGATGACAGGTTCAGGGAGAGCTGAGTTCAAATCTCACTGCAGACATTTAATAGCTGTGTGATTTTGGATGGTTGCTTAACCTCTATCTACTTCAGTTTCATCATTTGTAAAATGCGGATAAATAATAGCACCTATTACCTAGAGTTGTACTAAGAACAAATGAGATAATATTTGTAAAATACTTTACAAACTTCAAAGCACTATATTAATGCTAGTACTGTTGTTATTATTAGGTAAAGACACGGAGAAAAAGGAGAAAGGAAGGGGAGAAGCAGATATATCAAGTTTTAGAGAGATTTACAAATTTCATACATTTGGAACTTGATGGAAGGTGGTAAGGCTTAGTGGTCAAACAGTGCAAGGCTCAGAAGGGACATGAGTGGCTATATAGTACAATATTCTCATTTCTTGGATGAGAAAACTGAGACTTAGAGAGGTGGGAAGACGAGCATGGTCACAAATGGAGGAAGTGTCAAAGGGGGGATTTGAACCAAAGATGTCTTGACTCAAAGTCCAGTACACAATCCACTCACCAGGTTGCCTTTTAGTAATAATATATATGCTGCTTAATGATGTTATGCTGCTTTTATCTAGTGATAAATATAGTCAAACAAGAAAGACTGAATTCCTTTAACAAATAACACCATAAATATCGTACAAGATAATGCAATCATCCACTTTCAATATTAAAAATAAATATATTTAAGCCCCAATATAAAAAGAGGGTTATTGAATAAAATAAAAACAGACTCCAACATTGTAACATATAATGAATAAAAGAATGTCCAAGTAAAAGTATGGCAAAAAGGCATAAATTTGAAAGTTTTGACTAAATTATGTCAGAATTCTGGAGTTAACTTAAGAAAAACTGGAATTCTGTTGAAGATAGATGACAAAATTGAATTCAACTAAGAAAGGAGGAGAAAGATAGAGTAACACAATTTTGTCATTCACAAAGGTACTTTTGAAAGCAAAGGCATATAAATTTTGGATATAAATGTAATAATATGATAATTACATTTAATAAAATCTCCTAAGAAATAGACAAAATTAAGAACAGTAGGAGATATTAGCACACCATTATGAAAATATGATTAACCAATCATGAAGTTAAATATGAAATTAGACTTGAATAGAATATTCAACTAAATGGATTTAATCAATATATAGAAGGGACTTTCTAGAAAATTAAGTAAATATATTTTTCTAGTATATATGAAAGAGTATATATGAATAACCACATTATATGATTTATCACTTGTTCATATGGGCATGTCACTTGGGGTTTTGGCTTTAAAAGATTATTAAATTACCAAAATTAATAATATGGAAATAGGTTTTGAGTGATCATATATGTGGAATTCTTGTCCACTCCAGCAGGGGGGGAGGGAAGAGGGAAGGGAGACAACATGAATCTCGTAAGCATGGAAAAATTTTAAAAATAAAATAAAATAATTTTAAATTAACCATGTTAATTGACATAGAGAATACAGAGTAAGAGAAAACAGGTGAATTTTTAAAAGAAGTTTTATGCACAATTGTTATGGAGTATAAAGCAATCATGCTAGAAATAAACATTGATAGCACATAATTAAAAGGTTCATGCTTGAATGCAAGTAAAAATATTAATGCCTAGATTAGAATAAAAATAATAAATTCAATAATTGCTTATTTTCAAAAGGTACTTGTATTCTACATATCAAAATCTAAGTAAATTAGCTAGAGTGAGATTTTAAAGCTACTTTATACTCCAGTGTTAAATAATCTGGTATTGGTTTATTTATTTGTTTGTTTGAAAGTACCTGTGGTTTCTGGTTTAGGGTCCTCTGCATGAAGAAACTCCCCAAACCAAGGAGGAATTGTAGTGATCAACTACCTTAGTTTTAGACTTCTCTGCAGAATTTAGAGGCTATGGAGTTGGCCCAGAGTCACACAGCAATTATTTGTCAGAGGGGTGACAGGAACTGAACTCTTCCTGGCTCAGTGACATTCATTATGCCAAGCCGTGTTAAAGGATGTATGCCTATGCTCATGGGGGGGGGAATAGACATCTGTATCGTACCCTCAAGTTTACAAAGGGTGCCACATACTGTTGTTTCATTCGAACCTCACCAGCTAGTGAGGTGGGTACTAGAACCAGCTTAATCCACATTTTATCTGTGATGAAATTGAGGTTCACAGAGGTCCTGCCCCTGATAGTAGACACAGAAAGGGCCAAAGGTGAAAACTGAACCCTTGTTTTCCTGCCCCCAAGTTCAGGTTTCTATTCACTCACATGATGAAAAATGAAAAAAAAAATATAGACAGTCAAGGATGTATTTAAAGAAATAAAAAATGGAACAAAGTATTACATAAGAAAGCAAAAAATGGGAGACTTAAGTAGAAATTAATGTAATAAGGAACAATAGAACAATTAGAATGATAAATAAAACAAGAGCTATTTTAAAAGACTGATCCAAATTGAAAAAAGATTAAGAATTTAATTTTAAAGAGGAGAGAAACTCAAACCATCAAACTACTGAAAAAGAAATGAGAAAGAGATCACAACAGTAATGAAGAGGGGCATAAAAGGATCACATTGATATCCAAACTTTTTCTGAGAATTTTTGAGGATTAAAGAAATTGATAATTTAATGACTGTCTTTAGACTCTAAGCCTTCAACTCTTTCTATTATACTACATTAATCTTCTATTGATTATGATTGAATGGGATTTGAGGGAAAAATGGATTTATACAAAGTAATAGGTAAATGAACAATCAAGTTATAATACCTACAAAGGGGAAGATTAATCCCCTTTTAACTGGAAATTCTTTGAGACCAACTAGAAGGAGATGTATAAACATGTATAAATGATATTTGTTATAAAACTGTGCTTCTGGGATTTAACTCTTCTGTATATCTGGAAAATGCTTGCAGAAATTCCAGTTATGTAGTCTACATTACTTCCATTCTTGTACTCTATGATCTCATCAAATTGATCTTCTTGTTATTCACACATTACCGTACATCTCCTGTCTCCAAGCTTTTGTACGGATGTCCCCCATACATAAAGTGCTTTCTTGCCTTTTAGAATCTAATTTTCTTTAAGCTCAACTGAAGCCCCATATTTTTCATGAGGGCTTTCTGGATACTCCTTACCCTGCTCAATGTTTCTTTGAATAGACTATAAATTTCATGGACACATAATGACTAATAATACCTATCAATTAGAGGTTATTTAATATGTGCTTGTGGAATCATTAAAAAAAACTTTACCTTCCATCTTAGAACAATATTGTATATTGATCCAAAGAAGAAGGGATGCAAGGGCTAGGCAATGGGGGCTAAATGACTTGCCCAGGGTCCCAGAGCTAGGAAGTGTCTGAGGTCACATTTAAACCCATGACCTTCTATCTTTTGGGTCTGGCTCTCAATCCACTGAGTCATCTACCTGCCCCCCAAATTGATTTTTTAATTAACAAAACAAGAATGAGTAGAAAAGATCATTTAAATGTACCAATTAAATTTTAGTTTAGGTATCAGAAGTTAAATACTCTGTAAGTTTTCTATTTGAGAGGGCTTTGGGAAATTCACTTTAAAGTGAATTCAAAGTCAACATCCTTTTCTTAGATGCTGAGAGCTGTAAGAACTCTTTGTACAATAGAATTGAAGTATAGGGAGAAGATCTTAAAAATTATTTGGTGCAAACTCGTTTACAAATGAGGATACTGAAACCTGAAGAAACAAGGTGACTTGGAATAATATTTGTTTTGTTTTTAAAAAATCATTATGACCAAGAAAAACTTATAAAAAGAATGCAAGGGCAGCTAGGTGGTTCAGTGGCTTGAGATCCAGCCCTAGAGAACTTTACATATATGTCATTTGTAAATGAGTTTGCCTGGCACAGAGTGGTGCTCTATAAATATTCATTATTATTATTATTATTATTGTCTGAGGCAGGATTCAAACTCAGATGTTTCAGACTCTGAGCCCAGTGCTCTCCTTCCACTATGCACTATCTCATTTACTACTTCAATGAAGGCAACAATCAATTTCTGGAAACATAACAATAAGAAAAAATTAAAATCATATAATTATATCTAAAGATTCAGAAGAGCTTTTCAATTCAGTTTAATTCAAGTGGCATTAATGAATGCTAGGCATTATACTAGCTATTGGGTATAATAAGACAAAAATGAAATAATTTCTTCCCTCATGGAACTTATATTTTCTAAGGGGAAAATAACTGAAATAGAGAAAACTGAAAATTCTTAGGAAAAAACTCAGGGGATGTTAAAACCTAGAAAATTAGCATGGTCTTCCTAGGGAAAATAGTCCTTGAGTAGAATTTAGAGGAATATGGGGAAGATTCTAGGAGGCAGAAATAAAGAAAGAATGCAGAGAGGTCAGGCTGTGCAAAGGCAGGAAGAAATAGTCAGAATTTCCTGTGTGAGGAACAGCAAACAGTAGTTTGGATGGGGCACAGAACATAAAAGAGGATAACACATTAAGCCTGGAAAGAGAGGCTGAAGTCAGTTGGAGAATGTCTTTAAAAGTTAGAGAAGAATTTGAGGCAATTGCAGAACTCATAATAGCAGAGTAGTGACAGGTTCAGATGCATATGTTAGGAATATCAGTTAGGCAGCTGTAGGATGAATTGGAGGAATGGGAGGGATAATGCAGGGAGACCCATTAGGAGAGTAGTGCAATAATACAGACAATAGGTGATGAGGGCCTGACCGAGATGCATGAATGGAATGAAATAGGTGCAAGATGTATTGAGAGGGATTCTTGGTGCTTGGCAATTGTTTGGATGTGAGAAGGGGGAGAGAAGGCCAGAACTCCGAATGGCTCTGAGATGGTGAACCTTGGGAGAGTGGCTTGGAAGGAATACTGGACAGAAAGAGGAAAATTAGAAAGAAGGGAAAGTTTTAGTGATGAAAAATGATGTTTAATAACCTATCTCTGAGAAATTAATCAGTAATGCAAAGAGCTTCCTCATGCTAAAAAAGGAAATAGTCAAAATATGTGACACAGGTAAACAATTTATGTATCCTATTAAAAATAGGTACAAAGCAACCTTGTCCACCACTGTAATCAAATCTTTTTAACAACATATTAAAAATGTGATCTACAGACCTCATATTTAGGTCTGCCAGTAAATCCAGTGCTCTTTCTGCTTCATTAAAGGGAAGGAAAATAAAATATTAATAATATATAAGTAAAACAAAATAACCAATACAAATAGTTTCATGTCTTCTAATTGAAAACAATTTTAGGACATTCTACCTAGAGATGATACTTTTCAAAAT
The DNA here is from genome assembly GCF_027887165.1 of Monodelphis domestica. Lineage (NCBI taxonomy): Eukaryota > Metazoa > Chordata > Mammalia > Didelphimorphia > Didelphidae > Monodelphis > Monodelphis domestica. Next base: position 177,269,422 of record NC_077233.1, on the reverse strand, counting down.
CTTACATCTTTGAATTGTTGATTACTTGAAAACAGTGTTTTAAAAGATGATGGAAAGTTCTGTAGGGAACTGTATCATTGCTCCAAGGGATGTGAGGTCAACCAAATAGAGGAGGAAAAGATGAAACACATATCACTTGTCCATGATAGACAATAATGAGATTTTTCTACAATCCAACCTTACCTATCCTATTCACCCATGGCAAACCAATACTCTTCCACTTCACCTCAACTCACAGATGTTCATGTTTCCAACCTTGTCTCTTCTAAGCCAATCATTGTCCCTCGAGGCAAACACAACCTAGCCCAGTATAAGAACCATTTAGAAAACTACTGTTTTCACCATCTCTACCATGGTGGGAGGAGCTAACCATGATACAAAAATAAAATAAATAAAATAAAAACATGAGCTATAGCAATAAAGAATGAAATTGGTACCAAAAATAACAAGCAGTGGCAATGAAGAGGCTGAACTAGAGGTAGCATAATAAATAGAAAATCCAAGAATCAACAAAAAGGCAGATATTAAATGACTATTAGAGTAGCAGATTAGAAAATAATCCTACAAAAATATTTTTTCCTTTTCTATATCATGAATGGAAACCAAGATATAACAAAGAAATGCCTTCTATAACAGTATTAAAATCTATCAAATTTTTCATCATAAGCAAAACACTGAGATGTGTATATTTTATATATATATAAATATCATTTTTAAATTACAGTAACAAAAATGGCATAAGCAATTAAAATATTTTTATACTGCCCAAGGTTAGGTTGAGCCAATATAGTAAAATGTCAGTCTTTGTCAAACTCATCTGTAGTTTCCAGTTTCATATTGATCAAAACACCAGTGGCTTATTTTACAACATAAAATGATATCAAAATTGGCATGTAAATAGCAAATGCAAAAAGTATGAATGTGGAAGATTGAGTATGGTAACTGCTTCTCTTAGCAGATTTCAAAATATAATATAAAAGGGAAATGATTAGAATTATCTCGTGTTGAATTAAATTTTGAAAAATAAATATCCATAGACTATTTTTTAAATGGATCTCTGCTCTTATTCGCCTGAGCAGTTCCTTTATGGGTGTTGATGGTAGTCCAATCAATCTACCAACAAACATTGTTTTTGCAAAATTATTGTGGGTAATATGCTGAAGCCCATTTGTACTTTCAATTGCCCTTTAAATCACTAGCAATTTGGTTCTTCACAAAATGTAGCATTTTATTATATGCAGTCACATAGAACTACTGAGTGAATATTAATATTAAAATTGTGCTCATGTAGCAGGATCAGTAGAAGAGAATAGGAAACAGAAATGAAACTAAATTCTTAGGAGATTTGTATTTGATAAAATCAAGGTGATTAAACATTTTAGAATTAAACAATTATTAGAGAAAATTACATTCAGTATAAAAAAATGAGTTGGGAAATATTTCAAAGAATGGACTACAAAAAATTTCAACTAGTTCAATGGTCTATATTTTTAAAAACATGAAATCGCAAAATTTAAACCTGTAATATCTCTGAATTCATCTTGCCCAGTTTTCCAAAACTAAAGACCAGAAAATATAATTGATTTATTAAATCAGAAATACCATTAATATATTTATTTTAATTGTTAAAAAGAAAAACAGATTATCTTTTAAACAAATATAAGAAATTATTGATGACAAGCTAGGTTGATTGCACAACATTTTTGAACAGTGAATTAAAAAAGGAAAAGTTATTTGGAAGCCTTCTTTTGCTATTAAAAATTTAATAAAAATCTGGAGTTTACTGGAAATGATACAATTTATAATACAAGTATTCATTTGCCAATAGAAAAAATTTTTGAAAAGAGACAAAGAAAAAGCACAGATTGTTAAATACTTAAAACATTCTTCAAAATCTGTGATAAAAGGAAATTAAAAGGACTTTGGGGTGCTAGTTTAAAATTATTGTTATTATTTGATCAATTCAGTCATGGCTGACTCTTTGTGACCCCATAAAAGGTTTTCTTGGCAAAAAAAGGAGAGTGGTTTGTCGTTTCCTTCTCTGTCTAGTTTAAAGATAAGGAAATTGAAACAAATATCATTAAAGTGACTTGCCCAGGATCACACAGCTAATAAGTGTCTGAGGCCGAATTTGAGCTCAGGAAGATAAGTCTTTCTGACTCCTGCCCCAGTACTCTATCCAGTGTGCCACCTAGCAGCCCCTAGTTTAAAATGGCATTCAGTATTTACAGTGTAAAAGAAATGGGATTAAATTCTATTGTGGAGCAGTATACAATGGTTTTTAAAATTAATTTAGCTATTAAAAATAAAGATCACAACTGATAATACCTTTCAAAATAATAATCCTACTGCTACATGTCTGCCATCTTTCTCATTTTATAAACGAGAAAAACTATATGCACACACATAGTTTTTCATAATTGCTTTTATAATAGCATATAGTGTAAGAATAATACATATCTGATGATTTAAAAATGGCTAAATACATTATGGCATATGACTTTAATGGGTAAATACTCTTAAAAATGACAAATATGTAAAACACAAAAAATCTCCCATCAACCTATACTCCATACTAAGAGACATATGAAGTAACACAGCATTATTAAAAGATAAAATACACACTGACTGTGGCTATATAGAAAATGAGAACAAAATGTTTTAAATTCATAGAATCATAATTTAGACCTGGAGGAGTCATTAGAGAGCATGTAACTGAACTCCTTCATTTTTTGCAGTAGAAAAATCTGAGCCAAGGTTTGTTTTTTGTTTTTTAAACCCTCACCTTCCATCTTGGAGTCAATACTGTGTGTTGGTTCCAAGGCAGAAGAGAGGTAAGGGCTAGACAAGGGGGGTTAAGTGACTTGCCCAGGGTCACACAGCTGGGAAGTGTCTGAGGCCAGATCTGAGCCAAGATTTTAAGTGACTTCTATACCTAGAGTAAGTGATCTCCCCAGTTTACTAACAAAAAAGAGAACTGAAAGTAATAAAAATAATAATGATAACAAAATATTATACTTTGTGGCATAATGGATAGAGGGCTATTTAAATTAAAAAAGATTGTGCCTCTAGTTCTTCATAAACCACCTAACTGGATGACCAGAAGCAAGTCAATTAACCTCTCAGAGCCTAAGGCAACCCTCAAAAACTATCAAACACAGGTGAGTTGTCATTCTGTATCAGAGGAAGGGATTTCTTTACAGATCATTCTGTATGCCAATGAAATCACAGGCTGGAGAAAAATTAAATATTACAATAAGAGTTCCCAGTCACATAACTTAAACTTTGCAAAGAGATTTCCACGTATTGTTTCATTTGATCCTCACAACAATCTTGTGTTTCTATTTTGCAAGTGAGGAAGCAGGTTTAAAAGGGTTAAATAATTTGTCAAAATCCCAACCACCACTGAGCTTCTAATGTGGAATTCAAACCCAACTCTCCCATAATCAAAGTTCAGGACCCTAGTTTTGGAGCTACAATCTCTTTCTATTTATAATTTCCTATCCTTTCTTTTCCCTCTATTCTTTGTTCCTTTTAAAGCTGGACTTTTTTCTTAAATTCTTCCCTTCTCCATAGTTCTGAAAAGTAAATTATTCTATATGCCTCTAACTTCTGTATAGTATCATCCTTTATGTCTAAATAATGTACTCATTTTGACCTTATCTTGGTGTTGGGAGTGAGATGATGGTCTATAACTAATTTTTGCCATACCATTTTATAGTATTCCAAAAAGTTTTTGTCAAATAGTGAGCTCTTATCTCAAAAGCTGGGATCTTTGGATTTATCAAATCAAAAATTATATTGATAAAAACATAGTCTTTTTTTCATACTTCTGCCTCCAATTCCCCTTTTATCTCTCCCCGTTCTTTCATTTAATTTACTTCTGTCTTCACTGGTCAAATGTGTACACCTATATGAGTGTATGCACATACAATTATACATGCATAAAATAACACACATGTAGACATACATGTACACTGCATACATCATTTTGTGTGCTGTGTATATGTAATTCCACTCATCTACATGTGCACATATCTACATATATACACAAAATATTTGTTAATGCCAAATTGGCCTCTTTGCTGTTCCTCCCATGAGATTCTCTCTCCTGGCTCTGTACTTTTGAAAAGACCTCAAAATGACAAAAAAAGAAAGATGGTAAAAGTTGGAGGGGATATGGAAAAAATAGGATACTTATACACTGTTGGTGGGGCTATGAATTGATACAACCATTCTTGAAAGCAATTTGGATGCATGTCCCAAAAGGCATAAAACTGTACATGCCCTTTGACTAGCAATATCACTACTATGCCTGTATCTCAGAGAGATCACAGATAGGGGAAAGGGATCTACTGGTATAAAACATATTTATAACAGCACTTTTCATGGTGGCAAAGAACTAGAAACTGAAGGGATATCCATGCACTGGGGAATGGCATAACAAGTTGTGGTATATGATTGTAACAGAATACTATTGTGCCATAAGAAATAAAAAACAAGATGAATGCAAAAATAACCTGGAAAGACTTATGTGAAGTGATGCAAAGGGAAGTGAGCGGAACCAGAAGACCACTGTAAATAGGTAATAGCCATAAAGTATGATGATGAACTGTGAATGACTTAACTATTATAAGCAAGGCAAGGATCCAGGACAACTCTGAGATACTCCTGACAAAAAGGCTATCCACTGCTATAGAAGGAACTAAAGAAGTCTGAAAGCAGATTGAAACATACCATTCTTCATTTTATCTCCTCCATGAATTTTTCTCTAGTGTAAACAATATATGTCTTCTTTCATACTATGATAAACATGGAAACATATATTGTACAATAACATATGTACAACCTATACTATATTATTTGCTATCTTAGGAAATGGGGGGTGGGGTGGGAGGGAGGGAGGGAACAAGGATCAAAAAATGTCAGAAAAGGATTACGACAATTTAAATCAACATGTAAACTGGAAAAGAACAAAAATGAACAAATAGGAAAAAAGAAAAGGTCTCCATGAGGCCTGGGATGCATTCCTTCCCTACTTCCACTTTTTAGGTTTTTTAGGCTTTCTTCAAAACTCAACTCAAATGCCCCCTCCTATACAAAGCTCATTCCTGCTAGTGCTGCCCTTTTCCCATAAATTATCTTGTAAATATTTAATTTGTATAAATTATATATGCATATATATTTATACATGTACTTGTTGTTTTCTCCCCAATGGAATGTTAGTTCCTTGAGGCCAAGAGCAGTTAATTTTTGTTTTTTGTAACTGCAATTGCTAAACAGAGCGCTTATCACATGACTGCTTGATGGATTCTCTCACCTCTGTTCCCTTCTCGCTCCTCAAAAAGGTCCTCATCATGTCTTGTTTGACTTGCCTGCTCATCTATGCAATCATCTTCCAATTGGTCTTTTTGATCAACCATTCCCTTTCCCAATTTATCTTTTATACAGCTGACCAAATAATTTTCCTAAGGCAGATAAGTCAGATCATGACTTATCTCAATTCAAAAATCTTCATTAATTCCCCATTGCCTATAGGATAGAACACAACTTATTTATTCTGTCATTTAGTTCCTTCCCCAGTGTGACTCCCCTCTTACTGTTCTAGTCAAAATTTATACTACTCTCATTCACGAATTCTACACTCTGGACAAACGAGGTTACTAGTTGCCATCCAAATATCACACTCGTTTTCTTTTCTCCATTTAGTCACCACACTACCTCCTTCCTCCTTTCCCCCTTTTATAATTCTTTGGTTCCCTCAAAATTTAGCTCAGCTGTCACTGCCTTTGGGAAGCCTTTATCCTCTAGTGGTGGATTCTTTCTCCTCCCTCTTTGTCCTATTCTCCCACCTTCCCTCCTGTGTCCTCTCTATTTTCTCTCTCCTTGTGTCTCTCTTCTTTCTTTCCCCATTTCTCTGATCAATTTTATTACTATTAATTATTAATCAATTTATTAATCATTTCATTTTATTTATTAATCATCAATTAATTTTATTAATTTTTATTAATTTACTAATTAATGATAATTAATAATACTATTAATACATGTATACATCTATATTGCATTCATTTGGTATAATTCAAGCTCCTTTACTGCAAGGAGTTTTTCTTATTTGTATCGCCGGCATCCTGGATACAGCAAGGACTTAAGAGACATTAGTTGAATTAAATTTGGAACAGCTAGGTGGTTCAGTGAATAGAGTGCCAGGCCTGGAGTCAGGAAGAGTCATCTTCCGTAGTTCAAATGTGATCTCAGACACTTAATGGCTTTGTGACCCTGAGCAGGTCACTTAACCCTGTTTGCCTCAGTTGCTTCATCTGTTATTGGAGAAGGAAATGGCAAACTACTCCAGTACGTTGACCAAGAAAACCCCTTGTGAAGAGTCAGACACGACTGAAAAAAATGAATTAAATTGGTCTGATGAAGAGATACGGGGTAAATAGATTATTATTTTGTTGAAATATATGTTCCTAAACTCAGCACAGAAATGATTTGGATTTTCTGCTTTTATTTTGCTTTTATATAATTTATTTAATTTCTAAATTTATAATGAAATTAATTCATGAAAAAATAAAATTAGGGGATACGACTAACAACCCCCCCATATATTTATATATTTTGTATTTAATTTGCAATCCTATGCATTTTGTTATGTACATTTAAAAACATAATTCTGAGAGTGTAGAGGCATCACTAGATTATCAAAGGGGTCCACAACACAGAATAGGTTAAAAATGTCTAAGGTGCCTTGTAATATTCTCTGATTAAAACTGGGGAGCATAGTTATTATACAATTGAGTTGCAGAGGTAAGAAAAGCTTTCAGCATGCAATACTTAGCAATGCAAGAGGAAGAGAATTTGTTATTCCTTCATTGATCAACTTTGGAAAAACACAGAGTTTTAAGATGTTTAAAATAATGGAAAAGTTAGCTACACAGGTCAGCATCAAGGGTCATTGTTTTCATATTTATTTAAAACCTTCTTGCTCACAACCTGACCTTAGAGTCTTGGCCTGATTTCTCTCCAGTTTTAGGTCTATGCTAACTTTCAAGGTTGCCTGTAGATTGCTCTGGGCAGAATGACAGAGAGTAGAAGAAGCCTGGGGTTAGCCTTTGCAGACAAGAGCAGTCATTCTCACTTTCTCTCCAGAGGCTCTAGGATGAGACTTTGGCCCATCGTGGGAGATGGAACTCATCTGATATGATCCACCATGCTAACAGGTTGTATAGGTTCCAGGGGCTCAGAACGGCCAGTTTTGTTCTTGGGCAAGCAGTATTTAGTGTTCTTGGGTAAACATTATTAGAGAGCTATAAGGTGACAGTGGATAGGGTGCTGGGCCTCCAGTCCAGAAGATACAAGTTCAAATCTGGTCTCAGACACTTGTTAGCTATATGATTTGGGGCAAGTCACTTTACTTCTGTGTGTGTCTCAGTTTCCTCAGCTGTAAAAATGGGGATAATAATAGTACCTATCTTCCGTGGTTATTGTGAGGATCAAATAGATAATAATTATAAAGTGTTTAGCATGTAGTAAACACTACATGTTAGCTATTATTATTAAAAATAAAGAAGAAATACCAGAATAGGATTTTTCTCCTTGTATTTGTCCCTTAATCAGTCCTAGACCATTTCTGCCCATTGGGCTTGAGAGGGACAAACCCACTGCTGAAGAAGATTTAAAACTCAGACCCTGACCTCTACTGACCATTAAAGGACCAGTGGTACATGTAGCCACAGTACACAGCACTTACACGAATCTAAGGCTTGTTCAAGGACTGCATCTGAATTCCCAATAGAGCTTTAATTAGATGGGGGATTCCATAAGGCCTATCTATGGGGTCGATCTAAAAGCAATTGCTCCATTCCATTTTTCTTGACTTGGCATTTCAGTAGCCGATAAAGCGGTCCCCCCATGTGGTGTATCTTGAGGTCAGTATAATGCTTTAGGATCCTTCAGCATTGAACAGAAAATATTCTTATTATAACATTAGGCAGACTTTAAAAAAATCAATGGAGTAATGAGATATAACACAGCACAAATTCTCTTTCTAGTCTTAGTTCATTTTGGCCCACACAATGCTTTTAGATGGCATATAACAGCAATTCTCCCTAAAATGAAGAGAAGACGCTAGAAAGAAAGCCAACAGGTCAAGTACATGAGGCATATCTGACGTGCAATCAATAAATACGCTGCTTCAAACCTTAATAATCTAGGTTTTTCTGTGCTTCAGTTTGGTCATGTTTTTAAATAGGGAGTGGCTGGTGGATACTTAGTAATTATATTATGCTACTGCAAAATCTCATTAATTCAGACTAACTGGGGATGAAGGGCAGTTGAAATTAGCAATATTCCACAAAAGTCTTATTCTGGTGCTTTCAAGTGTGGCATAGAGGTGACCTTGGATATTAGAGGACTCATGGTAGAACATGCACCGTAGAAAGTTTTTTTTTTTAATTATTTGTTTTAATTTTGATCAGGCTAGAAAGGCTTCAAAAGCAGATCTTTAAAAGTAACTGTAAAGAGATTTAATTGGATTTTTTCCCAAGTTGACACTTAATAGAAATCTAGTCCCAAGACATGCTGTCTCAGTGGAGATTCTTAAGACATCTGATTTAATTAATAGATTCAAATGATATTCATTGACTCAATCACTATTTCTATGGTGCTTATGGAGCAGTGGGAAATGAGAACTTTATAAGGAGTCAAAGGACTTGGGTTCTGATCTCAAATCTCCTACTTTCTACCAGTATAAATTTGGGCAAATCACCTACTTCCTCTGGGTCTTGGTTTCCATATTTGTAAAATGAGAAGGCTGGAATAGACGGCCTCTGAGGTCCCTTCTAATTCTAATTCTATATTCTTGTGATTATGAAAGAAAAGGCATATATTATTATTATTATTATATTACACATTGTGGGAGGCAGAAAGACACTCCTAAGGTCAGGGACTAATAAGATGACATAAGTATAATACTTCTAATATAAGGTAAGATGTGACAAATGTTAAAGGTCGAAATAAAATGCTATGTGGATGGAGAGAAAAGAGAATGCTTCTGAATAGGGTTAGGAAAAGTTACCATAAAAAGTTTGGGGAAGCTTCTTAGAAATGACTTTTGAAATAAGGCTTCAAGGATGCACAGAAATTTGAGAAACAAGATTGGGGTGTCTCATTCTAGATAGATAGAAGAACATGAGAAAATGCAGGAAAAGAGGGTATATTTGGGAAATGCAATTCACTTTGACTGGAGTGGAGACGGTGGTAAGTTGCAATGTACCTTGAATGCTAGATGAAGGAATTTTTATCTTTATTAGACAGTCAAAACCCGGATAGCTATCGAGAGATACGGAGAGGAGAATGATAGAATAAGACTTAAGCTTTAAAAAAAATAATTCTTTCCATAGTGTAAGGTTGGGTTGGAATTGGGACAAAATGGGAGGTTGAGAAAACTACTTTGGGGGCTTACTGAAACATTCCAGACTAAGATATTGAGATAGTGAGTTTGGACATTTTGAATTTTAGGTGTCAGCAAATTTACTAGGTGGAAAAGGCTAGTAGGGATTAGAGACAGAGGTTGAAAATTAGAGAGAACAATGCTAGAAGTTAGGATTTAACTATAACCATTAAAAAAAAAGGATATCAATATCTAATTTGTGTTTATCATATTAACTGTGATCTTTTTCCCCTTATATGTTTGAAGATCTTTTGTCATTATGAGTAAACATTTTCTAAAATAATTATGAGAGATTTAGATTTATAGAAAGTTAGGATTTCAGAGAATATCTGTTCCAGTGCCTTCATTATATAGATGATGAAAGAGAAATTTAGAGAAAAAGTTAATTGTTCAGGTTAGGAAACTTTTAATTGTCAAAGGTGAGCTTTGAACCCAGGTCTTCTGAGTCCATAGGGAAATAAGGTGGTATAGTGGATAAAATGTCAGACCTGGAGAGAGGAAGACCTGAGTTCAGATCCAGATATAGACACTTAACTGTGTGACCTTGGGCCAGACACTTCAAACTTTTTACCTCAGTTTTCTCGGCGATAAAATGTGCTGGAGAAGAAAATGGCAAGCCACTTCAGCACTTTTGCCAAGAAAACCTCAAAGGAGGTCACCAAGAGTCAGACACAACTGAAACATAACTTCTGAACTTATATTCAATACTCTTTCTACCACATTAGGCTGCCTCTTTATTTTCGCTATCATTTTTCTGGCCAAACCTCTTTGTAGAAAAAAAAGGGATGATTCAGCTCGGTACCATTTTTAATCATCTTGAATTCCAGATGATTAATATGGAGAATCAGAAGGCTTTACTAAATTGTTATGTATTCTTTCTGAATAAAGTGAACATATATAGGAATGTTGCTTGACATACAAGGTTGGAAAAAGGTTACATATACTATAGTGCTCTTTCCTGATGAAAAATTCTTCCTGCCAGAAAGTTTTTTTTGAACTTGCCAGCTATTGATAAAGCACAAGGTATTATTGCTAAAAGCTGGTAGTAGGGCTGCCAAGAAATTGAGTGTTAAGAATGGGAATTGGATAAAAATGTTAATATCACTGAGTGCTACTCATGTGTGTGATTTATAGGAACTGGAAAAGATCACCTTTCAAATAACTGATAAAATTTCAGAAGGTAGGGTCTTTTTTCTAGGAAAAAATATGTTTGAACAAGGAAATTGTTGGCATTTTAACCTACTTTATCATTTTAGGATTGTTTTTTGTTCAAGAGTCAGTCTGGTCAGCATTCACTTTCTCACAAAAAGAATGTTACAAATGTCTAACCCAGTATATATACTACCATTAAGTACATAATGTTTGCAACATTTTTTTCTGCAATGTGATATACTCTACTAGAGGCTTGATTTTTTTTTTGTAAATAAATCATGCTTTAAGACAATCTTGCATTTGAAATATGCTATGAAAAATGGAATCCTGCTCTACTATTAAAAAGAAAATTACATATGTGTTTTTATGTATCTATATGTGCTTTGGAAACAGAGGTATTTCAGGTATTTCTTTGTGGCTGCTTTCCTAGGGGCTAAATTCCTCCATTCTTGACTTGGATTGTGGCTCTTTAAAGTTCATTGTTGCCCTGCTAATGATTTTGTACCTCCATGTTGGAGGATTAGAGGTCATTTGGTGTTAATGGCATCTCTCTCCACAGTGGATTGATTGAAATGGCAAACCATGTTAAATTATTTCTTAGGGACTTCTCGTGAAAAAGGACTGTGCTCTCATTTTTGCTCCAAGTTCTTTCAAAGGTTGGAGTGTTCTTTGTTTTGAGATAGGAGGGAGAAGTGCCCTCAAAAGTGCAGCTGCTATTGTTCTATCTACCAGTGCAAAGGTAGAGAATCCTGTCTTCCAGGAGTTTTCCCAACAGTGAGCTAAATGGCAATCATCTGCATTTAACAGTAGAATTTCTGGGCAGCAAGGAATAGTCAAATAGAGACATATTCTACCACTTACTAAACAAAGATAAGGAAACAAATATCTCCAAATGTAATGCCGGAGAAGGCAGGGTCCTCCATAATGCATTTAAAGGATGGAGCAGCATATGTTGGTGTAATATTTTAGCTATCTCTGAACTCTTAAGACCTTGCAGCAGGGACTGATAGAGATGAGGTCAGTAATGGGAAGGCAAATGAGATTAAGCCAGCCCTAATACGATGGCAAACCTGACCTTTTCATTTCATTTGAAATTCAGCCATCATGTTAGTAAAATAATATAGTGTAGGATGGATACTATTTTGTTAATATGATATATAGACCCCTAACATGAATCTCATTCTTACCACTAAATTACAAATGTGCCAACTCTGATCCATTTGTACATGCGTGTATGGCAATATTTCACCGTGCACTTGCAATAATTTCCCCCCATTGACAGAGAAAGAGGAAAAATAAAATGTGTAAGTTAAATAACATGACACTTCTTTCCTAGCTGAGTGGTATCTGCACATGAATCTCAAATGGTCAGTCAATAATTATAGCTATTAAAGTTTCTTCTTATCATTTGCTCAGATTAAGGCACCAATATAGAAGCTATATAAATTAAATTGAGTAGAACAATTAAGTAGCTAGAGGATGAGACTGGAAAAGCAATTAGCGTTTCACTAGTATGTCTATATGCAGATTTGTACATTATAAATATTTGAATGTACCAAAAGCTCTTAGGAAAAATGTTTCTGAAGTTTTCAGCAAAACCTGTAAATGCTAGAAAATATATGCAAAATCATCATGAATGAGTTACTGAAAAATTAATCTACATTTTCTTGTGCAACGATTTTTAATTTCATGTGCCAAGGAATTTCTCAGAGATTCTGATTAAAATATTTTCATTCAACATTTTAGAATATTAGGCTATTGCTAATAAGGAATTCATTTATTCTGACTTGTATTGTTTATATTGTATCAGATATTGTGTTAGGCACTAGGGGGTGAGATTTGGGAGGTTCCATAGATGAAAAACAAAGGTATAGTTACCTTTGTATAGTTTGTTTCCCTTGGTATAGTTTATAATCTATTAGGGGACAGGAGATTTAATACTACATTATCACTGGTTTGGTGCTGGAAGGGAACACCACCTTCATTTTATCAATTAGGAAACTGAGGCATAAAAAAGTAATTTACCAAGAGTCACAAAGCTAGAAAGTGTTTGAGACAGGATCTGAATGCAGATCGTCCTAAGTCCATTTTTAGTACATCTTTACACCACACTGTCTTCCAAAAATATACACACAAATAAATGCTATAAGAGGCATTGTGTTAAAGTGCTATGGGAATGAAGGAAAGCAAGAGACTCTGTGGATCTGAGGGGTGAGGGAAGGCTTCATGGAGGTGATGGTCTGGTGATCTGAACCTTTAAAGATGAGTTAGATGGAAAGAGATAGAAAGAAGAAGAGGGAAAGAAAGAGGAATCTTGGAAAAAGAGACAGCCTCCAAATTCAGAATACTTGAGTTTAAATACCAGAACTGATATCTTAGCTAGGCAAGTCTCCTTCAGTGCCCCAAGGCAAGCCTTTAAGACTAGAAATTCTGCAGTACAGAGTTAAGAGGAGAAAGCTACCTGTACCAAAATATTTTTAGTAGCAAACAACTGGAAACTGAGAGGTTTCCATCATTGGGGAATGGATGAACAAGTTGTGGTATATGGTTGAAATGGAATAGCATCATGTCAAAAGAAATGAAGAACAAGATGTGTTCAAACACCTGGAAAGACTTCCTTAAACTGATATAATGTGAAGTGAGTAGAACCAGGAGAACAATTTATGCAGTAACAGAAATGTTATATGATGATCAACTGTAAAGGACAAAACTGTTATCAGCAAAAAAAAAAACGTTATTCATGGTTAAAGAAGGAAATTTTGGAGGCTGATTGAAGATTGCAAGCCATCTTCCACTTTATTTCTTTCACAAGTTTTTTTTTTAATTATATGTGCCTTCTATTACAACAGGAGCAATATAGAAATATTACACTAATGCACTAGTATCGTCTATATCAGACTATTTACTATTTGAAGTAGAAGGAGAGGGAAAATATCTGAATCCAGACATGTCAGAAAACGTTGTCAAAAATTGTTTCTACATCTAAATGAAAAATAAATAAATAATTAAAAAAAGAAATTGTGGGCAGAAAGGCATGGTCATCTGGAGTTCTTGGAAGAAAATTTAATTACACAGACTCTCACCCCATTTACTAGGAATGAAGGTAAGGAGGGGATTAAGGTGTAGTTAGGGGCATCCTGGACCCCGGCATACAAGCTGGCATAAAGTCATAAAATTTTAGTGTGATCATTTACAACTTGGAATTTGGCAAATGCTACAAATCAGAGCTTGATTTATTGTTTTGCTGGTTGTCTAATTTTAAGAATGTGGTGGAACTATGTTAACCATACAGATGAAACTTAGAAGGATGTTATTTTTTACATGTTCTCTGCTGGAGAGCTGGTTGTTAAACTCTTACCCTAGCATATCCCTTGATCTGGTTCATATTAGAAGAGCAGTAAGTAAATAGTCAGGATGAGGTAGAAGCCAGGAGTGTGCAAAAGGAATCAATAGGCTATAAAGTGTTTAAGAGATGGTTTCTCTTGTCTTCGTCTCTGTAGAATCTAGCATATTGCCCTGCATGCACAGTAAATAATTAATAAATATTTGTTGAGTTGAACCAGCTCAAAAGTCCAGGCTATGAAATGAGTTCAGGAGAAAATAAAAAGGTCCTCAAACCAGAGGGAACCCTCCTGTGAGATTCACAAAACAAGATAAGGGCTATGGGAGGAGACCTGTGGAACAGGAAAAACTTTCTCTCTCTTTAAGAATCAACCCAAGAAAGCTGATACTTTACAGTTAGTCAGTTCCAGTCCAGTGACAGATAAGAGCATCCCCAATTTTGGTTTGTGGCATCTAATTTTACCTCTTTTGAGCCACCTCAGGAGTGGGGGAAGATGTATGAACTAGGGAATGGGAAGTTTCCAATGTGGCATCATGAGAGAATGACCAAGTTGGAGGGGTCTAAATAACTGGGCTTGAGTCTTGGGTTTCCCAGTTACTTGTCCTGTGATACTGTACAGACTTCAGTTGTTTCACCTGTAAAATCCTTGTACTCCATATGGCAAAGGGTTCTTGTAAAGCCAGTTCAACATAAATGCGATGCAAATGGGAGCTATTATTATTATTATTATTATTTTATTATACGTTTTTACTTTCATTCATTCAGTGCTTATGGCAGGACACCTGAGACAAAAGAATTCAAGAATGACTAAGATTTGCTGAGGCCAGTTCTGGGCATCTTGGTGAGGCATTTTCCTGGGGGTCTGGTAGCGTGTAAATAAAGGAATCATTATTTAGGAAGCATTACTTTTATATAATCAGCTGTAAGATTGATTCGTTATACCTGAGTACTGCTGCAGGGCATGGCTTCTGAACCTGTTTGTTTGTTTGGTTTTGAATTGGACCCCTTTGGCAGTCTGGTGAAATCTATAAAAGCCTTGTCAGAATAATGTTTTTAAGTAATTGAAGGAAACGTTAAATTCCAGGTAGAGGCTGGTGAAAATAAAGAGGTTTCAAGTCCACGGAGCCCCTGAAATCAATCTGTGCACCCCATGCTAAAGAAAACCCCCGAAGTGGGGCGGGGGATACAGGAGTAAACTCAGCTCCTGTATGTCCCAAGGATCTGTGGTCCTAAAACTCCAAGGGAAGGAATGTAGACAGCAATGGGCTTCGCTGTGTTTTATGCGAAAACTTATGAGTCCTAACAGGGATCAATGCTCCAGCTCAGTGTACTTCGGAGTACACAAAGCTCAGGTCCCAGTCAACCTCGAGTGAGAACAGATCTACTAAGAGTTCATTTTGCATTAAAAGATCCTGCAATGGCATCTTCCGCGATGGAACAGCTGTGAGTAAAAGGGTTATTGACACTTAGACTCTGATTCACTAGAGGGGAACATATTAGTTTGTCAATAAAAGCTTTTGTTCCTTTCTCGTTCGAATCACAGGAAAAAATGAGTGGCCATTTATTCTACATTTGGGGGAGCTGTCTTATCAGATTACAGATCCATTTTCAGGCCAGGCACAGGGGGGTCTATCGGCCAAGGTGCCAGGTTAAATTCAGAATTGCTCGGCATGCTGATGCAGACACTAAATTATTGGACTTCTAACACATTTACAATTCAATATAGCCTTTTCTACACGAGTTGCCTCCATCTCTCAAGGGGAAGGGGGGTGGGGGGGAAGGAAGGCAGGAGGCCAGACCTCAGAGCAGGAATAGCCTACTTGGCAATTGTGCTTCCACCACTTTTTTCCTTCCTAATCTCTGAGGCAATGCTAAACCTCTCGACTTTTTTTTTAAGTTCTCTGTTTGCAAAAGAGAGATAATTGGTGGAAAAAAAGAGACAGAAGGATGACTAGGGAGAGGGGAAAGGGGGAAAAGAGGGTGTAGAGAGAAAACTGAATTTTCTCACTCTCAAAATAGCCAAAAGCATGATTTTTTAAATTTCAGAATTTATGTATTTTTATTAGTATTATGATTCAGTATTCTAGGAGCTTCGTACACCCTTTGTTTTTACTGGGAAAAGACTAATTTTTACTCTTTTAAAAATGTTTTAAAATGTATTCTTCCAAATAATAGTTTTGATTTATGTATTTATAATATTATAATAATTTACCAACATCCTCTCCTGCACTGGATCATCTCTTAATAAATAAAAAATTTGAGCAAAACTTATGGATTCAATTATCATTTCTCTGTAAACTTCTAGATCTATATAAGGAAGTCCTACATACCATCTACCAACTGGACATCTCTAAACATCCCAAATACAACATATCACGAATGAAACTAGTTATTTTTATAACCTCTCTCCTCAACAAAGCTGCCTATTTTTCTCTCTTTTCTGTTTCTTTCAAGTTTATCCTTCCAAACATCCAAGTTGAAAACCTTGGATTCACCTTAGGCTCCTCATTCTCCCTTACCTCCCAGATCTACTCCATTACCAAGTCTTACTGATGCTATTTTCATGACATCTGTCACAGATTCCCCCTTCTCTCCATTCCTATGGCCACCAATCTAGTTCAGGCTCTCATGACTTCTCACCTAATCAACTGCAATAGCCTCTTTATTTGACCTCCCAGACTTCAGTTTCTTTCCTCTCCAATTCATATTTCAAAAAGCTGTTTAATTGATTTTTCCAGATTCAAGATCTGACCATCCCATTCCCCTGCTAAAAAGCTTCACTGTCTCCCTAGTGGCTCTAAGATACAAATCCATTTTTGGCATTTAAAACCCTTCACAACCAGTCTCCAGCCCAATTTTCCATCTCTATTAGTCATTACCCCTCTTCCCAAAATCTATAGTGCAGCTAAATTGATCTTCTCACTGTCCTTCCATCTCTAATCTCTTTACCTTTGCATCCTTCATGGCTAAAATGAACCCCCTCTTAATCCTTACCACTACGAATCCCTACTTTCCTTCAAAACAGATCAAGTACTCTTTCCTCTCTTGATTACAGGAGGCATTTGGTGATAAAATGTATAGAATATTGTGCGTGGAGTCTGGAAGTGCTGAGTTTAAATATGACTCAAATTCTTACTGGCTGTAGGCAAGTTATGTAATCTCTGTTTGCCTCAGTTTCTTTAACTGTAGAATGAGATAACAATGACACCCATTTCTCACAGTTATTATGAAGATAAAATGTGATATGTGTTAAAAACAACATGGTGCCTGGAACATTCTAAATATTGTGTATAAATGGATAGATGGACAGAGAACTATAGAGATGGCAGAGAGCTAGTTAGCTTAGATGATAGACAGATATAATAGATAGAAGGGTGAAAGTCAGCATGATATAATTACCTTACTACAGCCCATTGAGAACCAATCTCAGTGCTATAGAAATCTAAGTTGAAGTCCCTCTTCTGACATTTACAGTCTATGTGACCCTGGGAATTTCACTTAACCTCTCAGTTTCCCAGGCAAGACCATAAGTTTGAAGAGGAGGTAATGACCTACATAGGAGGAGTTGCCTCATCAGGATTCTCTATATAAACCAAATCACAGGATAGTCTCTATCTATCCAGATCTCTCTCTCCCTCCCTCTCCGTCCCTCTCTCCCTCCCTCCCTCCCTCTCTCTCTCTCTCCCTCTCTCTCTCTCTCTCTCTCTCTCTCTCTCTCTCTCTCTCTCTCTCTCTCTCTCTCTCTCTCACACACACACACACACACACACACACACACACACATCTTTGATGGGGAACTCCCAATATGAAAAACTACTCTATTGATGCAGATAAACAACCTTCTTAACCTATCAGTCTTGGAGAGTTACCTGGAACACTGAGGTTAAGTATTTTTCCGGGGCCACACAGCTAGAGTGTACTAAAGGTTTGACTTCAACACAGAAAGTTTTTCCTAATTCTAAAGGCTTTTCTAAATCTGTGCTACTTCTTATAATATTTACTGGATCTGAAGAGTCAACTCTATTATCTTGATGGATAAATTAAGTTAGTAGTACTCATTAACACAAATGAACTCAAATTAGTTAGCCACTAGCCAGCAAGATTCTACAAAAATAGGATATGGCAGGTCACTTGTGATGTGGGAGATTCAGAGCACGTAGTTCTACTCATATAGGACAGTTTAGGGGGAAAGTGGGTAGCTCAAGAATAGGCAGTTGGGAGATAAAAGAAATCCTGAAGACAGTGGAATCTTGAATTGGGGTGCTGACTCAGCAATGGGAAGTCAAAGACATGATCTGAGGGTACTGAAGAAAATGTGGCCTTGTTGTGCCCAGGGCTAGTTCTACAATTAGCTAAATCATCTTGGGAAAGCATCAAAATGATGGAGGAAGAAGTCATGCTCTGTCATATCTCAAGCCTAGGTTATATGGTCTTAGCTTCCCCTGAGGCTCAAGTCACCTTTCTGGGTTGAAATGTTAGACTTAATTTAGCATTTTACATTTAAAAAACAGCATTCTACCAAAGACCTATTGGTGCTCAACTAGAACTTTTAGTTTCAAGTTATAGGTTTTAAAACATAAGAAAGAGAAATAAATAATGAAATGGAGAAAGAAAAAAGAAAGGAAGGAAGAAAAAAAGGAAGGAAGGATGGAAGGAAGGGATAAAGAGAGGGAGGGAGGAATGGAGAGAGGGAGGGAGAGAGGAAGAAAGGAGGGATGGAGAAAGGTGTGAAGAAAGGAAAGGAGGGAGAGAGGAAGGAGGGAGGGAGAGAGAAAGGGAGGGAAGAAGGGAGGAAGGAAGCAACAAGCAAGGAAGAGAAAGAAGGGGTTTGGGGAGTGGGAGGATTGGCCATAGGAAAAATTGACCATTTACTTTCACTCTCATTAAATGCTAAAGTTGTTTTGCCTTTTTAATCAAGCCCTAAAATCGGATTGTATATTTGGTTTGCCTTCACCCCAAGTAACATATTTGATCAGTAAAGTCAATCACTAACCACCTCCTCTGGCCTTCAATATAGCTTCCTTCAAATGATACATCAGAGAAATAGTGATTTTACTCAGCAATGTTGTTACAATGCAAACAGATTGATCTGTACATGTTTGCTAAACCTACAGAAGTTATCTTCATTAAGTGACTATAGTAAGAAAGAAAAAGTGAAGGACTGTATAGCTAACCAAAAAAAATATTTACCCAAATGAATTTATATATTAAATAGAAGTTTTTTATATTTTGTCCACCTGACACCACAATTTCTGATTCTGTAGCTACTTCCGTCCTATGCCTTTATCCTAATCTAAGAATTCATATCTGAATGTCATGGTATAAGATATGGTACTGTTCTCAGTGTGCCCCTTACTCCCATGGAATTTGACGTTTGTTTTCCCAGTGCCTAATAAACATTCAAATACTATTTGAATTGAATTTTTGTTGCAAAATCAAGTTGCAAAATCCTCATAGACAAGAAGATGGAGAAGATGACCTTAAATTCCTTCAGATTCAGGATCCCTTAGCATGATAAATAAAGTCACAAAAATCTTGGTCACCACAGTCAAACTCTGGCTGGAACTGTTGTGAGGGAATCCTAGTCCAGTGAAAAGGATGCTGAATTTGTAGTCAGACTATATATGTGTTTGTATATGTGTATATCATGCTTATATAGTATATAACTATGTATGTTTATAAATGTATATGATATATATATACACATAGCATATATATGGAAAAGATATACCTGTATACATATCATATGAGTATATCTGTGTATATATAAATTACCTCGACAAGTCTTACACTATAGGACTTTTATGAAAGGAGTCATCTCTACCATTTAACCTTAGAGACCTAAACAGTAAACCCTAGACTTGCTTATTGGGGGCAAATACACATATTTAACCTGAATTTAAAATGAATGAGTTTCATATACATATATTGTCAATCCTCCTCCACATTCTTGGATTTAACTTTCATGATTTCAAGCATTCCAATGATTTTATTAGTAATGTCATTTTCACTTTTGCATTGTCAAACTCACATTCTGGGCTATGTGCAATAAGAAAAAATAAAATGAAATGAGAGGTCCAGTCCAGTTTTCATAGTAGCTGGTAATGTACTAGGCACTTCACTGGTCCTTTTTCACTCTACTGATATAAAGAGCAACCTGCCCAATATTGTGTATTTTCATTATTTGCCTTTATAACTCATGTTTTGTGTTGCAAGTATGCCCCAAAGAATGTGCAAGTCTTCTGGGTTCTAAGTCCAAGCAAAGTAAGTGATATTAATGAGAAAATAAAGGTTTCAGATAAATGATGCTGGAATGTCTACAACCATAGTCAACAATGAGTTTGGAGTAAACAGAATGAATGATTCATTGTATATTCAAAAAGGAGGAAAGTATTTATGGTACTCTAGATTTTAAGCAGTATGGAAAGTTAATTTTGTCTGAAATATTTTTTTTAATTGAGATGTAAAAACAAAAGGTCATAGAGTTTTGGGGAATTACTAATGATACAAATGTTTTGCATGTTACCAATTTTATTTTACATACTGAATTTTGTGGGTTTATTTCATGCTCAACATATTAGGGACAGTGCTTGTTACCAGAATTAATGTTTTCTTATAAGTAATTATACACAGAAAAGTATATTTTCAGCAATCTTTAACGACAGATTATAGTTTTTGGTGGTTGCAAGAAACTAACCCCCTATTTCCCATAGGTTGGATTTATTAGCATTTGTGTTTTTTGCTTTCTTGCCATTTTCAAAGAATGCTACCCCCTGGGAAAGTTGAAGATTAACTCTTTGTGTGTCTATATATATATATAAAACATAATCTATATATTAACTCTTTGTTTGTCTGTATATATACTATATATATATGTATGTATATATATATATATATCTATCTCAACATGCTGCCTCAGTATTAATTGAGGAAAGATTAATATTGATGAAATTAAGGATCTTTTGAAATACTGACATAAAAATTAAGTTTTATTTAATCTTATTGTTGAAATAAAATCAAACTTGGGATGGTTAAAACACTATTAATTTTGTATTGTAACCTTTGAATTTTAGGTTTGTGACTCTCCCATGGACTTTCCATTCTTCTCTAAGCTTTCCAGAGCATCCAATTTTAGGGAGGGATAGTGGACATGATAGATGATGCCAAGACCAATATCAGTAATTAGATTAGTTTTAGAAACCATCCAACTGCAAGCAAGTAAAGGCAAGTAAATTTCTTTTGGCTTGATTGCTCTAAGTTAGGCAGGATGAGGATCCATGCAGAGGACTTCCTAATCACCACCTACCAGGCGGGAATCCCTTATCTTCTGAAATTCCCTGATGAGGACATGGTGTACTTGGGAACATCTGTGGGATGTGGTAAGAAGCAGAGCCATAACTAGCATTTTTTCACTCCCAAGAAAAGCTTCTTAAAACATGCCTGGGGCAAGTTCTATAAAATTCAGTGTGGGTGGAGCATCTGGTAGTTTCCAATTCTGATGAGCTGTTTTTGGTAACTAGGTGCTAAACTCAGTTGTTTCTTCATTGCTGAAACAGGATAAGTCTGCTGTTAGGATCCTCTATATTTCTATATCTTTAGGCAAAGTCCCAGTTACCACAGCCTAGTTGCAATTCTAGTAAACTGCACTAACCTACCTACCTTTAACTCTATCCCACCCCAGACATAATAGAACTTTTATGAAAAGAGCCTTCTTTACTATTTGACTGTAGACACTTAACCAGTGAACTCTAGACTGATACACATGTTAAACCTAAATTTAAGGTGATTGAATTTTCCATATTCCATTTAATGTGGATTAATACTTCCATAATGATACTGTATTCTCATATGATTTAATTAATATATCTGAGTAAAAAGGAAATTATATTGGTATATTAAGACACTTAGAAACCCTTGTGAACTTTTTTTCCCTCTTTTACCTAAGCTTATTCTTTATAATGCTTGAATAAAAATGGCATATTTTTGCTCTTGTAGAATTGGGGGGTTTTAGGCTTCAAGGTTGGCCCTCTATCCATTATCTCACATTGCCTCTCTTTAAGGAGATTAAATAAAATAACTAAATGTTTCTTGGATGTGGTACAAAGGTTGACAACATATAGCCTCTCTAAGCAGCCTTTTGGTAGTCATTTGAAGATTCTACATAACTCTTAAGAAATAATGGAAATACACTAGATAGTAGAATGATAGGAAGATTTATAGCATCACAAAGTTAGAACATCTATTCTATCCAGTGCTTCAATAGGAATCTTCACTATGACATATCCAACAAATGATCATCCTCTCTTTGACTAAAGACATCCCAATGAACAAACAAGAACATGATAAGGTTGTCAATTTCCCCTTTGGATTGCTCTGGTTGTTAATAGTAAGAATAATTAATATTTGCATAGCACTTTAAGGTTTGCAATACACTTTAAATGTCCTCTTCTGATCTCCACAAAAGCCCTATGAAATAGACAATATTATTATAATTCTCATTTTCACAGATGAAGAAACTGATGGTGACAAAGGTTAGGTGACTTGCCTAGCGTCAAACAGTTGGTAGGTGTCTGAAGAAGGATTCAAGATCAAGTCTTCCTGTCTCCCAATCCAGTTCTCTATCCAATATTTCACTTAGCTGATTTAAAACTTCATTACAAATTTTTTACAAAATCATTCCCAAATCTGCATTATTACAGCTTCCATCAGAGTTCCTAGTTCTTCTGCCTTATAAGGATTCCAATTAATAGCCCCTCCCTTAATTTAGTTTTTCTCAAAAGGCAGCCAAGATAAGGCACTTTAATCCTATTTTATAGAGTAGAATGGGAGAGATATAAAATTTGTGCGAGTCAATTTCCCATTCCTGGAGCAGGAGTAGAAGCAGGGAAGTTTCCTAAGTATACAAAGTGGCACAAAACTTGGACGATTATAAAACTGGAGGAGAGAGGTATGTTGGAGCTGAGCTATAAGTCTCGCACATCCTTTAAAAAGCACAGCATGATGTAAGACTTCCATGGGAAAGAGAAAAAGTGTAGTTGGCTGAGGAGGTAGAAATTTGATGCTCCTACTGCTCCAACCATGCCCCTTGCAGGGTTGAAGGCATCTAACTTCTGGTCTCATTTTTGACTTGACTCTCAACCAGCTCTTCCTCCCTGCTGTTGCTCTCCCCTACCTCTTCTCCACCTTCATGATTTCCACCTAATTTGCAAAAATATACTATATAAAACATGTAACTATAGAGGCCAAGCAAGGTGGCCTACCAGTAGAGGGCAGAATCTAAAGTCAGGAAGATTCATTTTTTGGAGTTCAAATCTGGCCTCAAAACATTTATCAGTTGTCTGAGCCTGAACACGTCACTTAATACTGTTTGCCTTACTTTCCTTATCTGGGAAATGAGCTAGAGGAGGAAATGGCAAGCCACTGCCATATTTTTGCCAAGAAAATCTCAAATGGAGTCACGACAAGTTGGACTCAATAGAAATGACTGTAAAACAACGTCACTAGAAAAATACCAAAATGATACCTGGAGAATCTTCACACTGTTCTACTATAAATAAATGCCTTTATCTGATTTAAGCTAATTATCAATTATAAAGTAACTCATAGATTATTGATTTATGCACTTGTGCCTTGAGTTTTGGGTTCATCATTAATGATAACTATATTGTCTTAAAGTAAAATAATCAGGCTATATGGTTTGACAAAGGATTTTTTTCCCCAGCATTTCATTAAAGAAAACTCGTTTTAGAAATTGTAACAGTCCATAAAAATTAAGGATTTGTGATGGCCATATATAGTCATTCTGATACTCAAGGAAAACACCATGAAATGCCCATGAATTAGGAAAATGTGGGGATAGACCTCAGACTAGACTAAGCCCGAGAGGTAAGCAAAACAGGCCACCAACTAAAGAGGGGAAAGAGTTTGGGGGTTGGGAAATGGGGTTGGGATACCTCCTGGTATCTTTCTATTTTAAATAATTCTTTTTACTATGTGCCAAAATCAGTTGCTTTTGCCTGATGAAAATGTGAATACTATCAATGATCTATAAATATTGTAACCCTGGGATCAAACTTGTAGTTATTCTTTACTAACTAGGGGTCTTATATGTAAATACATTATTTCTATTTGTTATGTGTAAATACATTACACCTATACATAATACACAGACCTTAAAAAATAAAAAAAAGTGTCCTCCAGGAAAGGGGAAAAAAAGGAATAAGCATTTATTAAGTGCTTACTATATGCCAGGCACTGTGCTAAATATACTTTTTAGATAAATTATATCATTTGATTCACCACACTCTGTAAGAACAAATTCTGAATGAAATCGAAAGGCAAGCATTTCTACATCTTTCTATAACCGGAGAAGTAACAATAACCTCTAAGTTAATTTCTTTTGAATCTTCTAAGCACAATGAACTACTTAAAATTATCCCTCTTACCTGAAAAAGAAAAAGAAAATAATCCATGGAGAGTTGCTGTTAAATGTTAATAACTTTTAAAATGTCCAATACAAAAACATTAGTGAGCTGGCATGAACTAAAGGCTTTAATTAAATAACCGCAATTAGATGTTTGAATGCATAATTTGCTCAGTGAACTGCAAATCCCCTAATGCCAAGGAGAATCACGTGTTTCTTATGACCCAGTTCAAAGGGCCAAAAGGTGACTCAGCCTCTCCTTGGGCCGGATCCATTACTTAAGCTGTGGAGAAGTACAATAAATACCAACATTGAAACAAAGGTGCCAGATTCCAGCTAATGAGCACAAAAACAGTATTGTGATTTATGTTAGAGGTGGGGCGAGCTATTGCTAAGGGTGCTTAATAATCAGTCTGTACATTTCCATTGTAAGAATGGCCTTTGAATAAAAGTATAGTTCATGGTAGGATCAGACATATGACCTGTGCTACCAGAAGCCCTCATCATTCTTTCAAGAAAATAGGAATTCAACTCAAGAAACACTTATTTTATTTCTACTACTGGAAAGGCAGTCTACACTAAGTGCTAGAAATAGAGTTAAAAAACAAACAAAACGTCTAAAAATAGGTCCGGTCCTCCAGAAGCATACTTTCTAATGAGCATGTAAGATAAGAAAAGATGAGATAAATAGAGAAAAGAAAATACACTAATAACTAGGCGAAATGAATGGAATTGTGAAGAAGGCTAAGAATTCCAAGAGATAGTGCTTCACAAGGTGAAGAATCCAGGCAAGGAGAATATCCAAAACTTCATATTCTAACCAAAATGCTATTGAGAGGGAACACCCAATACTCCAGCATGGAAGGGACTGCATATCGCTTTAAGATTGTTTTCAAAGTCATACTGTCTTGGAATATCACTACAAATGTGAGGAAAGGGGGCTTTCTCCACTTCTTCAAAATAAGTCTAGAGATTCCTATTTTCCAGATGGTGGGTGCTAAATCACAGCTTCAGGGAAAGCCTGCATATAGTAAGAGATGACACCTAAGAGCCAGCCAAGGGTACCATCCCACATCAATCTGTGCTCTTGGCGCTGTCTGCAGTGTGTTGCCAATGCGCGAGTTTATTCTTAGTGGAGGTCACTACACAGGCAAAACTGCTCTGCTAAATCAGTTCTTTCTCTGTCCATGCAAAAGGAATTAATATCTTCCAATCAAAAATGCTTCAAATGAGAAAAAAGGACAGATTAAAGGGGGCTGGATAAATAATGACTATCTGAATTGCTCGTATTTGTAAAGAGGACTTTGTAAAATATGTTTTGATTAAATGAGAAATTTGGATCCTTTTGAAAACATGGCTCTTTGTAAGCTTTGGATATAGTTAAAGGGAAGGACAACATACATATAGTAGTGTTTTGTGTTTCCAGGTCCCTACTGGGAAGTGGCTGGCAATGACTGAATTCCAGCCAAAACATAATCTTTGGTTTGTTTGTTTGTTGTTGTTTTTATAGTAAGTGAAAACAGCACTAATGTCACAACAACATTCATGAAATCATAACACTAACTCAGGGAATGTAATGGAAATGTCACGGTCAACCAGTACAAAGGACGTCTAGGAAATCCATATGAGAAAAATATGAATTCAAAGTAATAAGCATTTATTGAGTACCTGTTATGTGCAAGGCACTGTGCTTTTTACTGGGGTTAAAAAAATAGTCTTTGCCCTCAGAGCTCATGTTATACTGGTGGATACACCACACATAGAGAAAAGTAAATAAAAGTAATGTATGGGACAGGAGAGCACTTGAAGATGGATGGAATAATCAATATATTTCCAGGTTAGTCACAACATACATATGAAATAAAGAGGCCAAGAATACTATAGTGGAAAGTATAGTGGAAAAATACTGACCAGTACACCAAGAAAAAAATATGGAGAATGAATTAATAATGATCTTAACTTTGAAAAATATCATATAATGATTTATACTATGTCAAAGTAGAATTGAAACACTGTATTATCTATTTTAGGAATGTATTTAAATTTTTATGCTCTTATTGCCAAATAGATTAAACCATCTTTAAAAAAACTAATTTAGATTGATGATTCATATTTTCCCTCATTCAAATAATATGTTTTCAGTGGCTTGAAAGGTGCCTCATGTAAAGTCCAAATATAAGATTTCTCCAAGCTTTCTTATTGACAAGTGATATCAATAACTTCACCAAACCCTATGTACTAAATCCCCTGCAGTGATGTTCAAAGCAATATGAAAGATCGAACCATCCATACAGGAAGAAAGCAACATGATGCCTAGATATACCATAAGATGAAAAACACATGAGTAAACTCATATCAAGATCAATGTATCTTTGTTTTTGTCTCTTTCTCTCTAGAGAAGTTGCTGCTGATGGATATTTATTTGGGCCAAGGACTGAAGATAAAGTTTGATCAAATTGGGGGAACTGGGAAAGGTTTTCAGTTTTAATTCTAAGCTGCCACCATATCCTATTTCTTTAATAATAATATTCTTCCAGTAATATTGTTTAACTTTGAATTATAGAATACTATGATCTTGGAAGAAATGAAATTCCAAATACCTCAACAAGCAACGAAAAGATACACTGCAAATGTAAGAAACCTGTGGCATTTTATTGATAATGATGAGTTTCCAAGAAGTAACATAGGATACAACAACATAAATGGAAAAAGATGGTGGAATCATTAGGTAGTACCATAGACAACACAGAGCCCAAATGGCTTTCTGGCACTAGAGATATGAAAAAAGAAAGAAATCTTCTAGCATATTGGATAGATTCTCAATGCAAGAATTATGAGATGATATGAACTCACTCCACCCCTGGATTCTCCTTCTGACTGGTTGGTCCATCTCATAACCTCCATTTTAAGTCAGAGATCCAAGCCAGCCATCTCATCATCTTTCCTCTCAGGGATACAGTTGTAACTCTGCTAGACTTTTGATATAAAGTCTCCATATCTGTCTTTTCCCTGAACATTTTCCGTTCCTTTTCATGCTGATATCTTCCTTTAGAAAGATAACTCCTTGAGGTCAGGGGCTGTCTTTCTGCTTCTATTTGCCACAGTGCCCAATAGCTAAGCTTAATGAAACTTTAGTGTCAGGAGGAATCACCCATTAAGAGAAAGCATGGCTCAACTTCAATTTGTGCTGATAGCAGGAGTTGATTTATCAAAGTATAAATGCAAAAGGTGATTCTCTAATGCAAGGTCCAGATCCTTTTATTCTCTAAGTCAAAATTGTAAGTTATTTTAAATAATTCCAGGCCACGGATTTATTGTCTGAATTTTATTTGTTGTCACTATTACAAGATAAATTCAAGATGAAAATAGTCTTGAAAATGAGATTATTTCATAATTTTGTGAGGGCTCTTAAACCTATTTAGATCTATCTTATATTGACCACTATACTTCTAACTCTAAACTATCCAGGATAAGCAAGAAAAAGTTATGATCTTTTTTCACAAGTCAATGCATTGTATTTGTCTCTTCCACAATAACTAGCAAGCACCCTAAATTGACTTGGGGTTTCCATCTGGACCTGCCAAGCTCCAAAAATCTAAGCTTGCAAGGGTAAGGGGAAAAAAAGGCAAGAGAATTCATGCCTATATTTCCTCTCTGTCCTAATATAGATGTAATGATTGATTATGCATGCTGCCCCCTCTTTCTATTTGAATTGATTTCTTCAGCTGGCAAAGAGCCAGTTACAGTGGGATGAGAACTAAAGGAGTTTAGAAACTTAGTTCTCTACATTTGAAACTCTGGGTATCTTTGAAGCACATGTCATGTTTGCATCCCCAATTTTATCTTTATTTCTAATACAATCTTGGTATTCCAAAGAACAGAATAAAAAGAGTAAGAATAAACAAAAGAGTTTTTGCCTGCACAGAGGCAGGAAAGAAAAATGTATGTCCAGGGAATCATGAATGGTCTAGATTAGCTTGAACATCCCGGGGAGGGTGGGAAGAGAATAAGGCTAGAAAGGTAAGTTGGTACCAAAGGGCTAATAGTAGTTAAAACACAGCTCATAAACAATGTTCAAAATAGAAAATATGCTTTACCAGATACTGTCGAGTTTCGTTTTAAATTACAGTTTCTTTCTTTCCTCCTCCTTCTTGTTCTATCCTCCTGTCTTCTTATAGACATGTAAATATATAGGGACACAAAGGTGTATGTATATACATACATACTTTATCGTTCTAGGTCGCATCCAAAATACAGTTCACAATAGTGATAAAATACTTCTGCTAAAGAACTTAATTCTCATTTCTAGCAGTCTTCCCAGTGCTCATTATGTTGCATCGATATACCAAGCCCTGGGTGGACAATTAGAGAAGATAGGCTCGCTCTGCTCATACTTCTTTAAGTTGCCCAAGTTTTTCTGTGCTTTGGATAACAT
The DNA here is from genome assembly GCF_027887165.1 of Monodelphis domestica. Lineage (NCBI taxonomy): Eukaryota > Metazoa > Chordata > Mammalia > Didelphimorphia > Didelphidae > Monodelphis > Monodelphis domestica. Next base: position 177,240,615 of record NC_077233.1, on the reverse strand, counting down.
AGACTGGTCTCCGCCACCCCGAGGAAGTCATCTTTCCAGTGATGGAATCTGCCTTGTTGGCATACCCCAGTGACCTCTGTGTTGGCTCTTGTGCAGATTGCCCTGGGATGCTTTCCCTGCTCAGCAGCAGCAAACATTCTGTGTGCTCCTGCGGACCATACTTAAACTTCATCTACTGCAGCTTCAGATGGCCGCTGTTAGGACTGGCCTTTGTTTGTCAGATAAATGACCACAATTCTCCCATGACATTCCTAGAGCAGGTATCTGTTATTATGCTGAATCCCAAGCCCAGTCCAATCCCCGTGGAAGGACCTGGACCCAGAGAGAAACATTTACAGAGAATTGCCATGAATCAGAATGAGAATGGCTCTCTCACTGAGGGAAAACAGCTCTCTCTTCCTGCCTTTGAATGATTTATATCTTCTGACGGACCTGTGTTTGGGCTGACAATGTGTAACTGAAAAACCAGGGTGCAAACTATCTGATCTTTAATCTGACTGAAGTTTTAATTACCAGTGAATAATATCATCAGAATAACATCCACACACTTACTATCCCAATGAAATTAAAATTTCAGAACAATTAAATTATTTCTTAAAACAACCACCAAAGCCTACCCAGAAGCATCACAATTAAACAGGTGACTATGGCTGCTACCTTACAACAACGCAGTTTCCAGTTTAGAAAGATCGGTTTACATGACAGTAATTACTAAAACAGATGGGCAAAGAGCCAACTATGGTATTATAACAACAATGCACTGAATGCATCTGGGAGTCATGGAGCAAAAAGGCACTATGCCAGATTGATTGCAAGGACGCTAAGAATACTATTGGTAGCCATTTGCTGTACTATCTTAGTCTATCGAAACACAAAAAATGATGCAATATCCCTACTAAAATGGCAAAGGAAGAGTTGCATTTAGTGACACACAGAGTCACAAATGCATTATTTATCGTTCTGTTGAACATTCAAAATCACCCTTTACCTGTTAACTTTTAAAATTCTTAGCCATCTCAATAAGTCTCATTTCAAAACCTAAATGCCTATTGGTAGCTAGGATAACATATCAGAAATTTGTAGGAGGCAATTCCCATGAACACACTGACTCACTGAAAACAGACCCACCTCCAGTCTTATTTAAAGTAAAGGAGTGTTTAAAAGGACTAGTTATTACTGACCACCCTTAATATGCTTCATTGTTTTCTCACGAGAGCCAAGAAGAATCAATGCACGTGTTTCTTTCAAAATATTAAATAGCATCACAACAAAGTTTTAAAATAGGCTTAAGTAACTAAGAAAAACAAAGAAGGAAAGCCTCTAATTTCTAAATGATAAACAGCTTAGTTGAGGACTTGATATCCTTTCATTGGAATCATTTTTATCTCAAGTTCTATTCAAATGGAATGTACAACGTATATCCTGGTCTTTCTAGTTACTAATCAACTATGGGAAAATATAGTAAATGCATTTTTCTAATTAATGTTGAAATTGGCCATTATTAAATGGAATGCTAGCAGTGAGGCTGGGTAGATAATGATCAATATTCTTATGAATCATGCTGCTACATTGATTAATAGCCTGTAATTGTAAAAAGAAAAAAGAAAAAGAAAAACAACCCCTCAAATGAAAAACAAAAACAAAAATATGGAGTATGCTGATAATAAAGCATTATTTTTAGTTCAGGCTGATACATCATGTTATTTAAATATGAACAAGACTTAAAAAAATAAATTGCTAGTAAGAGAAAAGGATGACATTTCCTTTTGTGTCCCTCAACAGGATATTCTTAATACTATAGGAGAGGACAGTTTCACAATTAATCTTAGTTTGTTCATTCTCTATACATGGCTGCCTATTGACCCCTTTTGCAAAAAAGAAAAAAATGCTGCCCACCCTCCCCTATTAATTACACATATGAAATAAAATTATAGCAATCTATATGGCATGATCTCTTATCAGTTTTTTTCTAATATTTTAATTTATCTCTCTGTAGGAGAAGCAAATGATGTATGAAAGTATATTGTAATGGGGCAACTAAACATGGAGGACAGAACCCTAGGTCTGGAGTCAAGAGGACCTGGGCTCAATTCTGGCCTCCCAAACTTCCTACCTGTGTGATCTTGGGCAAGTCACTTTACTACAAGTACTTAGCCCTTACCACTCTTCTGCCTTGGAATCTATTCAAGACAGAAGGTAAGGGATTTTTCTTTTAATGAATGATCCTGCTAGGTTTTTTTTTTCTATGTTATTTCTTTAGGTACCATGGGAAGATAACCATTAAGTTAGGCAACATGATCTGGCTTCAAATCCTGTTGTGAATACATAGAGGCTATGTGTCCCTGTCAAAATCAGTGAAGTTCTTAGTTCTCTAGGCTACTCTTAAGTTGCACAGTAGGTCTCCACCTGAGGTAGTAGAGTTTCCTCACTTGGAGGTTCCCTAAACTTGTAAAAGCACATATTGATTCCCTGTTTCTATTTCTCAACTACCACTTATTTGAACCTTAAATGATCTCGTTCTCTTAAGTCCTCATCCAGTCCAAGAGGCAATTAGTAGGCATCCACTATGTGCAATAAAAAATAGTGGTTGCTGAGGATATAAAGACTACTCAATGAGCTTACATTCGACTGAGGGAGAATCTAATAATAGCTAAAATCCACCTACTCCACACACCTACTTTAAGCCTGACAATTTGCTTTATATATGTTATCTTATTGGATCCTCAAAGCAATCATTTTGCTTGGCACGATGTATTTTATCATCATCCCCTTTTTACAGATGAGGGCATTTAGATGCAGAAATGTCCATGGTCCCATAGCTAGAAAGCATCAGAAGCACAGTGAGAGCCTAAGCCTGTTTCACCCCTAGATTCTGTAACTCCATCTGCTGCTATTCCCCCAGAAGCAGGGAGCAGAGCTTAGTTAGCCAAGCCAAAAGCCAGAGTCCTCGATTTTAAAGCTGGTTCTGGCTCTCTGTACAGGCTTTGCCTACTTTCTGACCCCTCTGCATTTCTACTATTCTCTTACATGCAAAATGAAAATCTACATTTCAGAATTTTTGTCCCCTCTCCTAAGGAATAATGATGTTGTAAAACTGCTCTGAAAATATAATGTGCAAAGTGAATGTTTATTATTAGTGCTACTAGTACTACTAACATGTGAATTTCATGTGCATAAAAAACCTTTGATGTTTTAATATTCTACCTTCAAATGAGCCATGTCTTCCAAAGAATTCCACCATGACACTTCCACTTACATAGCAAAATCTCATTAGATATTCCTTTTTTCTGACTGCAGCTGAAGAAATAAATTTCTTGGATCCAAGCTATAACTATAAAAGCGAGTTTACAATAGGTCTCTGAAAGTGGAATGGGGAGATGTTCCTGAATAATTCTTATGGGATATATAAAATTTCTATCCATTAAATGTTAAAAAACATCCAAGCACCTAAAATGGGATGTCTTGCTTTTTTTGGAAATGGGAAAATGACTTTGAATTTAGTCTATTACTCAGCTTCCGATTTCTACATTCAAAATGAAGAGCGATTGGAGGGATTTGGTGAAACAGCAAGTTCGCTTTGAAAAACTGTGGCATTTGGGGTTTTTTTTGCTTCCAGGTGACTTTTTATGTGTTTCAAAAGATTCTAGACATAGAGTTTATATTTCAAACTAAGAAGAAAGTCTTAGGTAGGGTCTTTTCTCTCCCTTCTTGCCTACTCATCTCACAAATACTCATTCCCTCGCCTTTCCATGAAAACAGCTACCATTCTAGTTTAGCTTCTATTTAACATCCACCTAGACTACCTTAAAACAATTCTATCTCGTCTTACTGTTTCTTCCCCACTTTAGTACATCCTTCGCATTGATGCCAGGATATTTTTCCTAATGTCATATTCAAGTCATGTCATTCATCTCTTCAAAATTCTTTAATGGCTCTCTACCTCAGACATTTGCTAATTGTGTGGTCTTGGAGAAGTGCTTTAATCTATATTTTGCCTTGGTTTCCTCATCTATGTAATGAGGAGGTTGGGCTCAATGACCTTTAAGTGTCCTTAGATTTCTAAAATCTATGATCCTTTGAGATAATTTAGTCAAGTTTAAACTCTTTAACAAAATATTTAAGGTCCTCCCCAAACTGGTACCACCCTACCTTTCCATCCTCTATATAACCTCTTTGGTTGTTATCCAATCTTCTCATATTCTTCATGACTTCATTTGGGGATTTCTTGGCAAAGATACTGGAAAAGTTTGACATTTCCTTCTCTAACTCATTTTGCAAATGAAGAAAGAAGGCAAACAGAGTTAATGACTTGCCCAGGGTCACACAGCTAATTTAAGTGACTGAGGCCAAATTCAAACTCAGCGAGATGAGTCTTCCTGATTCCAGGCCCAGTACTGTGCCACTTGGCTGCCCTTACATAACCTGTGTCTTGGCTGAATATAAGTAGTTGCCCTCATCTTTACATAGTCCTTGACTTACTGACTCCATTCACTTGATCACACTGTTTCCTATTCTTGGAATTCTTTGCTTTGCTACCCCATTTCCACAAGTCCCATTTAAATTCTGTCTAGGTTTTAAAAATAATAAAATGCCCCATTTTCCTTATATTTAGGAAGTCCAAGAACTGGCCATCCAATCTTTGCATGAAGATCTTGGGGAGATGGGATATTACCTCCTAAGGGAGTTGATCCTACATATGGAGAGTTCTAATTGTTAGTTTTCTCTTATATCAAGTCAAAATTCGCCTCCTTGTGACCTCCCCCCATGACTCCTTTGCAGTCAAGCAGAACAAGTTTAGTCTCTTTTCACACAATAGCCCTTCAAAGGTTTGCAGATACTTCTCCCTGTAAGTCTTCTCTTTCCCAGGCTAAGAATCCCCAGTTTCTTCAGCTAATCCTTATTTTGCATGAAGTCAAGGCTCTTTACTCTCCTGATTGATCTCTTCATTTTTAAAGCACAGAACTTGATTGGAGAAGATACTGTGATGTTTAACAATGTCCCTCATATCCTCCCACATTTAAAGTCAGGAGACCTAATTTAAATTCTCGTTTTCCTTCCACAAATGCCCTCCTGGAAGGTGAAGATATAGGGTTGAAATATATACCTGTATGATGACTATGTCATGACATATCTTCACCAGAAGGGAGATGCACATGCTCTGTGATGCCCTTTACATTCTACTCAGCTTGTGTTTATTCCCAAGAATGTGAACACTTTCACTGGTGGAACAATTTGTTCCAAAGGCCATAGAGAGAGCTAAAGCAAGCACTGGGAAGAACTTTGAGCTAGGTCAAGCATTGAAGACTCCAAAGTCCTCCATTATAACCCCAATCTTCTCCAGTCATCCTGACTTTTGTCTTGCCACTGGACTTGGATGAATCTGGAAGAAAGTGAGGCTAAGAACCGGGCAGCTCTGACTCACTTAAATCAGGCACAAGTCAAGTTATTAATCCATGATCTCATCAGTCCCCTTTGAAAGTGAAGGACAGAGAACAGCAAGACAGGTGTGCTAGGGTGGTGCCATGGGATGGCTATGCTCCCCATGGCAAGTGGAAGAGCAAATGTGTCCCTCTCTCTCTAATGATGGCTGTAGACTCCTTTCCTACTAGTTGTAGCAGATCAACAAAGTCTGGAAAATATAGGAATGCAGCGTTCCATGTGTATTCTCAACTCTGCTTGACAAGCTGCTGTTAGGTCATCCTTAAAAGTTGCTGATTGAGGCAGAGTAAATAAAGAGAGTCACTGAGGAGTTGGCTTTTTTTTTTCAAGGAGCCATTCCACTTAATTGTTCTTTCTGCCTTGGAATCCTCAGCATTAACTGTACTTGTGTTCTTGCTGTTATTTCAAAAGCTGCCACTACTTGAGTGTTGTGACCTACATATTTGAATGAGAAGCCAGACAACAGATACCTTAGTGAATTAGGCTGGAAACAATAAACGCTTTAATGAAATTTTTAGAATGGCTCTTTTTTTTATCATCTTAGCTTACATTTAATATGGTTTCATGGTATTTTAAAAAAGAAATATCTCTTATCTAACTTTATATTTATTATATTTTCTGGTTATCTCATTTAATTCTCACAGCAACTTGGGAGATTACTGTTTTACATATCTCCACCCATTCACATTTTAAGGATGAGAAAAACGAAGTTTATGGAGTTTAAAAATATTGCCCAAGGTCACAAAGGATAATGAAGTAATCCTTGAACCTTCCTGCACATGTCCAGTCAATTGTTACGTTCTCCTTTCATTTTCACTTTTACCATTTTTTCTGCCATTTGGCTCCTACCTTCTATGCTTACTGCTATCAATTTAGTTCAGACCTTTATCTATCTCAACTATCATAATGGATTCAATAACTAGTATTTCTGCCTTCAGTCTATCCCTTTTCCAATCCATTCTCTAGACCACTCAGCTACATAATAGTATACTTATATATACATACACATACATATAAAATATGTAGTACATATGATAGTATATAATCTTCCACTCAAAATGTTTCAGGAAGCAACATGATCCCCAAGTAGCTGGACAGGTCAGTAATAGCTACAAATGCATACTGACTATTTATTGCTATTTTGTACCCTCGCCCTTCCACATTTGTTGCAAGTATGAAGAAGTGGAGTTCGGTTGGGCAGATAATATAATTTAATCTGGCTGTGCAGGTTATTGGCAACCAAGGGTCAAGAGACAGACTGTGGTAAGCTAAGGTGGTAGAGGAATTGTACTAGTTTGAGTAAACTCAACACCAACAGCCAGGAATGTTGTTAGTCTATTTATGCTAGAGTAGATGAGTAGGTGGAATAGCTGGTGTTAACTTTGCCTCTAAGGAGATTGATCTGGAACCAGATGTGACCTCCTTTGGACGAGAAGTGGAGGGAGATAATTCTAGAATACTAGTATGGAGCTCTTGACACCCTGGAGAATTTCCTTTCTGACTTTGTTTTCATTTTTCCTTCTTGTGGGCTTCTTTTATGGCTCATTGTCATGCTCTGCCTTGTGGAATACTTTTACCTGGGATTAATGAATATGTTTATTAAAGAAATTTCATATCTTCACTCCCAAGTTTTGAGATGTCCATTACACCAGAGGTGGAACCATGACAAGAATATAGAGCCAACTTTATCCTGCTGGTCTCTTCTTTATATGTTCTATGTTCTAGTCTAGTCCAAGGGGGAGAGGGAGTACATTTGCTCTTTCATTCTACTAGGGGAACATTTATCCACGCCATTCTGTGGCAATACTGGAGTATACCTGCATGGCAGCAAAAAACTGGTTGGAATGTAAGGAGGCCTAAAGAACATAAACATCTCCCTTCTAGTGGTCATAGAGTCATTCTACATTGCTTTCTATACCATATTACACTATTCTTTGGCATAGGGCTTAGAATGCTGGGATAGAGTGAGGTAACTAAGTTTAAATATTTTCTCAGATATTAGTTATATGACCCTGGGTACCTGTTTACACTTAAGCTCTTCCTGCCTCAATTTTTCTAACAGTAAAATGGGGATAATAAGAACATATATCTCCCAGCGTTGTTGTTAGGATCAGATTAGATAATATTTGTGAAATGCTTGGCTCCATGCCTGGCATGTAAAAGGCAATTAATTAGTACCCATTTCTTTCCTCCCTCTCCCCCATCTCTCTTCCTTTTCTTCCTTTTATCCTTTACATTCTCCCTCCTGCTACTCCTATTTCCTTCCTTTCTTCTTTCTCTCTTTCCTTCTATCCTTCTTTCCTCCCTTCTTTCTTCCTTTTCTTCTCATACATAGTATTCTCCACTTGGGAATTAAGTCCTCCTCTCTCCATCCATGTCCATTTTTCTCTTTATCCAATGAAGTTCTACCCTCCTTTCAGGAAACAATGCATATGCTAACTCATTCATGAAGTCTTCCTTCAAATCAAGCTCTCCCTTTTGAGCTTCACAGGCAAAAATCATCTGTTCCTCCTCAAATTTCTCTGTTTGGACCTCTCCTTATTCCTTATCATACTCATTAGACTGTCAGATCCTTTGTAGAAGAAATTTCTTTAGTCATTTTCAGTTGTGTCTTGTGTCTTGACTCTTTGTGACTTTATTTGAGTTTTTCTTAGTAAAGATATTGGAGTGGCTTGACATTTCTCGAACTTATTTTTTTAGATGAGGAAACTGAGGCAGAGTTAAGTGACTTGACTTGCTCAGGTTCACACAGCTAGTAAATGTCTAAGGTTGGATTTAAATTCATGAAGATGAGTTGTGAATGACTCTAGCCTGGGCACTCTATCCCCTGTGCCATCCAGCTGCCCCTAAAAGATACTTCATATATGCATAATAACTTTCCCAAGCTAGAATTTCAACTCTAGTCTTAACTCTGGCATTCTTTCTATTATGCCACAGTTTCATCTGCCTACCTACTGAATTTGTTTAAGTGACAATGAAAGTGGAAAAGGAAAATTTCATTAACCACAGAAGCAGCAAAGAGAAAGTTGGTCAAGACCACAAATTGAACATGGTCTAAACAGTTGCAGAATCTCCTGTGGAGCAATGATTGACATTTTGGCTAAGTTCGGCAGAAATGAAGCTTGCAGTCAATTAGGTTTTCCCTTAATAGTATCATGTTAGGCAAAATAAACTTTAGAGGAGAAATCCAAAGAAAAACAATTATTTAACTATCCCTTCTAGCTTTTTCTTCTTGTTGTTTTTTTCTAAGCTCATATCATCGATGGAGGGAGAACATTTCAGTATTAAACTCAATACAGACTCCTGGTTAAGAAATAATTTTTTTCTGGTATGCCAAAGTGCTGAGGAATAGAATAATATTTCACAGACAAAGGGACATTGTGATCCACATCCTAATCCTTATTTCCTCTGGGAAAACAAACAAACAAAAAGTGACCACAGTTTAAATCTCTGTTTCCCATGTGTGAAATTTTTTTTCATATTTTTTTTTCTTTGAGTGTTCTGGGCCATTTTGTGAAGTGACTAGGGCAAGAATTCATAATTAGCTATGTACAGGCATCCCTTCTATATTGCAACTTCCCCCATCACAATTCAATACATTGCAGGTCAGCATAAGAAATTAAGTGGGGATTGTGGGGATGTTTTGCAGAAGCTACAGATGATATGCAAAGGTCAGAAGACAGACAGACAGTAAACGTTTAGAAACTATTTAGCCTATGACAAAATACTTACCCTAAAATTTACAACAAGGTGCTGCAAATATTCCATAAAAATAGATTCAGACTTCTTCTCTGGCATGAAGGGAGGGTCAATGCTCCTAACCCATAATTCAAGGCAGCAAACTCTGATGTGGAAGGAATACACATAATAACCACAATCATCTCCATTCTACCAATGAAAAATGAGGTTTGGAAACTTCTCCAATAAGTGAAGTAGGAATGTTGGGCTTTTAGAACAGAACTTTGATTCCAATTCAAACATGTTTTCCACTACTTCATGCTTCCTCAATGAGGAAGAGAATCATATGATTTTCACCTCACACTCTATCTTACTTTTACATAATTCCCCAGTTCTAAAGATTCATAGATAGACAGACAGACAGACAGGTAGATAGATAGATAGATAGATAGATAGATAGATAGATAGATAGACCAAGAGAGATGGATAGATAGATAGAAAATAGATAGATGATAGATTGATAAGTAGATAGATAGAGATAGATAAATAAATAGGTAGATTGATAGATAGATAGATTGATAGATAGGTAGATGGATAGATAGATAGATAGAAAATAGATGATAGATAGATAGACTGAGAGAGATGGATAGATAGACAGAAAATAGATAGATAGATAGATAGATAGAAGACTGAGAGAGATGGATAGATAGAAAATAGATGATAGATAGATAGATAGATATAGATAGATAGATAGATTGAGAGAGATGGATAGATAGACAGATATAAAATACATAGATACATAGATACATAGATAGATAGCCATATAGATAGATAGCCACATAGATACATAGATAGAAAATAGATACAAAAATAGATAGATAGATAGATAGATAGATAGATAGATAGATAGATAGATAGATAGAAGACTGAGAGAGATGGATAGATAGAAAATAGATAGATGATAGATAGATAGATAGATTAATACCATCTGTACTCTCAGATCATGGTCACATTGAGATTTAAATGCAGATGGTATTATCTCTGAGAAGATGTAGGAAGTTGTAGATGAGGTATTTCTGCTTCTCAGTTCTTAAAGAAAGCCAAGTGTGCCATTTCTCCCACATCTTCTTGGCATTCTCATAGGAATAAAGCAAGCAAGCAGAGTAGGGGAGAAGGTGACAATATATTAAGGCTACTCAGAAACTTTGAATTGACATACAGGCATGGGGTTTTCAGTTTAACAATCAGCTCGGGATTACCGAGACCCACTGAGGCTATTTACTTATCTGAATGAGAGGGTATTGCTATCATACAGCCTTCATTTTGTAAAGCTGAATGTTTGGTTTCTTAGAAAAATACAATTTGAATACCAGATATAATCTATAAGGGAGCATATTTCAAGCTTCTGATCACATGATTGGGAAAACTGTAATGCCCTGTGGGGCCTTCAGGACACTGGCCTCTGTAACTCCTGTAATGAACTCAGTGGAAAAACATAGTTGCAAACAACAATGACTGGCTATATCCCCAGAGACCAGAATGGTAAGGGAGCTATTACTCTCCCATTTAATGGGTACACTATCAGGAAGATTCTTTTTCCAGGTCCGGCAGGGCCAAAGTTCTCTGAAGTACATAGATTCATAGAAATGTGATAGATATATTTAACTGACACTCATATAGGTTGAGTGCCTTCATGGTAGAATTCCTTTCAACTAAACAATTATATGATTCTACATGATATGTTTTACAGATTTAGCTAAAAAAAAAACCCAACCCAACCTCATGAACAACTCAGGTCCTAGGAACTCAGGAAGAGATGGTGTTCTCTGACCCAGAGTCCATTCTAGTGATAACTTGGTAACTAAAGGCTTCTAGATCTAGACGTTTCTTTGAGTTTTTCAAAAGGCATGTTTAAAAGGTCTACTGGCAGTAGAGATTCAAATGAGTTGATGAATTTTTAAGAATAGAATAAATCACACTAAAAGGTTGAACCCAAAACCAAATGTAAATTTTAATTCACTTTCTTTCCTTCCTTCCTTCCTTCCTTCCTTCCTTCCTTCCTTCCTTCCTTCCTTCCTTCCTTCCTTCCTTCCTTCCTTCCTTCCTTCCTTCCTTCCTTCCTTCCTTCCTTCCTTCCTTCCTTCCTTCCTTCCTTCCTTCCTTCCTCCTTTCCAAACTATGAATCAAATAAAAACATTTTTTAAAAACTAGGAAATTCATTTGCATTAGGTCAGGAGGTACATATTCATCTTTTAAAACTGATGACCTCCTGGAAGATGAAAATACTCTTCAAAGAGATTTGTAACCATTTTGAGGTAGCCTTTGTATATCAGTAGACCTAGAGTACTCCCTTAAGGGTCATACTTCAAGTGGCAAACTCTGAATGGGAGATACAGGGAAAAAACCAACCAAAAACTCAAGCCTTTGGCTGACTACTGATATTACAGACCTTCAGCTGAGCCTGTGAATCAGCTTGATATTTTTGTATAAGGGAAAATACATGAAGAAAAATAAAATCACTGAAATCAGCTAGTCAATTCAAAGGCTCATAGATCTAAGACCAGAGGGTTCTTTAGAGGCTATCTTCACTCTTATTTTCAGATAAGGAAACTGAGGCCCAGGAAGATAAGAGAACTGATCCAAGGCACCACAGATCACACGCATCCAAGGTAGGATTAAACCCACAACCTCTGACTGCGGAGTCAGTGCCTTCTTTCCACTGGTCTCTTCTTTCAAGTTTCATTTCAACTACTTTCTAGTAATGTGACTGTAGGCAAGTCATTTTCTCTGAATACCAGTTTCATTATTAGAGAAATGGGAATATTGATTCCAGAATAGACGGCCACAGCACTGTGAGAAGGGATAGTTTGTGAATGTCAAGCTATATGATAATGTGAATTATTATAATTCTTCCTATCATACTAAGCTTACAATCTATATTATCACCAAGTCAGAGCCATGTCAGTATGGAAAAAACAAAGACCATGATGGAATCTGAATACAGATTGAAGTAGACATTTTAACCTTAATTTTCCTTTTTTTTTTCTATTTTCTTTCACAACATGGCTAAAATGGAAAGTATAAGTTTTGCTTGACTGCATATGTATGATCTGTATTAAATTGATTGCCTTCTCAACATTGATGAGGGGAAAGAGGGAGGAAAGGAGAGAATTTGGAACTCAAAGTTTTAGAAATTATTAAAATTGTTTTTACATATAATTGAAAAATTAAAAATATAAAAGATTAAAAATGAAACAAAACAAAATCCCTTCTGTTTAGTTCGTGCTTAGACAGGGAAAAATAGATTAGGGAACTAATTCATTTTGTCAAAGTAAGTGAATAAATTATGCATTTAGACATCATAAAGAAAAGTTGTTTTCTGGTTAGAAGCAAAAATTAGGCAGCACAATGGATAGAATCTTAGTCCTATAATCAGGAAGGACTGAGTTCAAATTCAGATATACATATTTATTCTCTGTGTGACTCTCAAAAAAGTCACTTAACTTCTGAATATCTTGGTTTCCTATGGGAATAGTAGGACCTGCTTCCCAAGGTTGTTAGGGTAAAATGAGATAATACTTGTAAAAAGCACTTAACATAATGCCTGGCACATAGTAGATACATTATAAATGCTTCCCTTTCCCTGGGGGATTATATAATAATCCCTTAATTCTTATTTGTTTCCTCCCTTCCTTCCACCTTTTCTCCTTTCTTCCCTTCCTCCTTTTTTATAAGTCTCTATTTGTCAAAGATTTTTTGCAACAAAGCAACAAATTTGGCTAAAGGATAAAGAAATTAGGAAAACTGGATATTATACCCAGCTTTTGTGTGAATTATTTGCATGCTTTAAGCAAGTTATTTAACTTTTTATAATTTATTTTATATTTTTTCTTTCTATAAGAAAATATTCTCTTCTGTATTTGTCAAATTTAGAATTAAAAAAATAAAAGGAGGTATAGAAAAAGTTCTACTTTTGGAGTAAGAAATTTTGAGTTCAAATCTTGACTCCTGCTGTGTAATCTTAAGTAGATGCTTATTTTTTTTGGTCTCATATTTTTAATTTGCAAAGTGAAGAGGTTGCTATCTCCAGACACTAAAAACCAACCTTATTATTTTGACAGTAAAAGCAAGTCCTTATTTTCTTTTCATTCTTTTCACTGATTTTCATTTTAAACCACTCCTGAGAAATGGAGTATAGATTTGCTTAATTAACAGGTAGATCTGAGTCATATAGGAAGAGAACATGCCTTTTCACCTCAAATTAGATTTAATCTTGATTTGGGATATCTAAGATAAAAATTGGAATTGGCCTTTCCTATTGGTCCTTTAGAGGGTAGCTAAGTGGTCCAGTGGATAGGGTATCAGCCTGGAGTCAGAAAGACTCGTCTTCCTGAGTTCAAATATAACCTCAGATATTTAGGATCTCTGTTTCCCTGGGTAAGTCTCTTAACTCTGTGTGCCTCAGTTTTACTCATCTATAAAATAAGCTGGAGAAGTAAATGGCAAAAACTCCAGTATCTCTACTAAAAAAATCCCCCAAACCCGTATGGAATCATGACGAGTTAGACATGACTGAAAAATGACTAAAACATGTCTTTTTTTTTTCCAACTTTTGACAGATTTATTCTTTTTTTTTTTAAATATATTTTATTTGATCATTTCCAAGCATTATTCGTTAAAGACATAGATCATTCTCCTTTCCTCCCCCCCCCACCCCCCATAGCCGACGCGCAAGTCCACTGGGCATTAGATGCTAAAACATGTCTTTTAAAGCACTAGACATACCATAATTTTTTCCTTTTAAATTTCAGTATTAAAATGGAGAAAATTTAGTAATAGCATTTTATATAGAAATGAGTAGTTCATTCTGGGGATCTCATCATCTTATGGAAAGAAAAAAAGGGGAAAGTACATGAGCACTCATGAAATACTTTGGTGTCTTCCAGAGCACTGCGGTGAATTATTGGGACATTGCAGGGTTTAAGACACATGCTTTCTGAAGCATGACAGGAGAATCTGCAGCTTTTCTCTTTATGTTTAAATTACTTTGCTTCTTCCTTGACTACTTTTCCTGACCTTTTAGATTGCCTCCTTCTTTATATTTCTCCTTGATTCCCTTAAACATTTCCTATTTTTATAGTTCAGAGACCTCTCTTAATGTTCTACTCTTCTTTACCCTCATTTTTTCCCTTCTTTCTTCTCATATGATCCTCATTTGACCCTTCCATATCAAGTCTTCCAACATTATTACACTACTCGCTCCACCCCATCCATCTTCCCCTGTCTTCCTTGTGCAATATATAATTCAGAACCACAGATCTGTAAAACCCTCTGTTCTCATTTCCATTGAACATGCTGTTATGACGGAAAGCTTCTCTTCTTATCCAAGAATTTCAAATGCTTAATAATAGGAAGAGACTGGGACCTGGTCCAACTCACTTAACCTGTGTGCCTCTTACCTTTACCTGGTGATTAACAGACTCCTTTGAGCCCTTACCCCTAAAATGCAGGATAAAATATGAGACTTTTTTATCTTGCTCATAAGAAATTTGTGGCCCTCTTTGGATAAAAGTTCAGGGAGTACCCTGAAGTGGTCATTTGTCTCAAAGAAAGCACCTCCTCAGAGTCATCCATTGTTGGATTATAATGATGAGATACTACAATTTTTGATTAATTCTGTACTTAACTGGATTTAAGGTTAATTAGCATCATCTGGAAATCTAGTTTTAGATCTAACCTGGGCTCAAGTCTTACCTCTAACATAAATGTGATCCTGGGAACAAGTAAACTAAAAGCTTGGTATTCCATATGATCCCAAGACCTTAAAGTTCAAAGAAAGGGGCTGACATAAAATAATAGAGATCTTTTCCTCTTTGGGAATTCTCTATCCTAATTAAATCACAGACCTAGCCCCTTTCCTCTATCCATGATGTTGTTCTCAGGTGTAGACTAATTTGCCTGTCTCCTTCTGAGAAACCAACCTACATGGCAAGAGATAGTATGGGGGCAGCCAGGTAGCACAGTGGATAGAGTGTCAGGACTGGAATTAGGAAGGCAAATCTAGCCCCAGATAATTCCCAACTCTGTGACTCTGGGCAAGTTACTTAACCCCAAATGCCTAACATTTGCCATTCTCCTATTTTAGAACTGATACCAACTATATTAACAAAGCTACCAAAAACTATTTTATATAATGAAAAAAATAATAACAAAATTCATTTGAAAGAATAAAAAATCAAGAAAACCAAGAGAATTATTGAAAACAATTGATGGAAGGTGGACTAGTTGAATCAAACCTCAAACTGTATAATAAAGTAGTAACAATCAAAACATTCTTGTATTGGCTAAGAAACAGAATGGTAGATCAATGGAATAGATTAGATGCATAATATACAGAGGTAAATTACATTAGCAATCTAGTATTTGATAAAGCCAAAGAGCCCAGGTTTGACGATAAGAATTTTTTAAATGTTTTACCTTTATTTTATTTTAATAATAAATTTATACATAAGTTTTTCAAAGTTATATGATTCATGTTGTCTCCCTCCCTTCTTCACTCTCCCTTCTCAGAGTTGACAACCAATTCAATCTGGGTTATACATGTATTATCATGCAACATACATTTCCATATTATTCATTTTTATAAGTGAATAATCTTGTAAAACCCTAAATCATATAGCCAAAAAAAACCAAGCTTTAAATCATATGTTTTCATCTGCATTTCTTTTCCAACAGTTCTTTCTCTGGAGGTGGATAGCATTCTTTTTCCTAAGTCCCTCAGAATTGTCCTGGATCTTTGTATTGCTGTTAGTAGCAAAGTCTATCCCATTTAATCATCCCACAATGTTTCAGTTACTGTATATAATGAAGAACTCCTTTTTGACAAAAACTACTGAGAATACTGAAAAACAGTATAACATAAAGTAGGTATAAAATAATATCTCATACCTTATACCAAGATAAGGTCAAAATGGGTATATGATTTAGACATAACTGATGATACCATAAGTAAATTATAGAAACATAGAATAGTTTACTTATCAGATCCACAAGAAGGGAAGAATTTATGACCAAACAAGGAATAGAGAACATTATAAAATATAAAATGAATAATTTTTATTATATTAAATTATAAAGGGTTTATACCAAAAACAAACAAACAAACAAACAAACCAATCTAACTAAGGTTAGAAGGGAAACAACACACTGGGGAAAAGTTTTTACAGCTAATTTCTCTGATCAAGTGAGGAAATTATAGGTTCATTGATTTAGAGCTATAAGGAGACATAGAGATGAAATTTAAACCCCTAATTTGACAGATAAACAAGCTGATGGTCTGAAAATTTAAATGAATTACCCAATATACTGCTCAAATACTACATAATAGAGCCTAAGATATCACCACAGTTCTCTGACTATAAATCCTATTCCCTTAACCCTATACTATCTTCCTCTCTGTTTCAGTATCAATTTTTTATATCGTATTTTCCCCAATTACATGTAATTTCAATTTTCAACAAGTATTTTCAAAAATTATAGAATCAAAATTGTGTCCCTTCCTTCCTCCCTCCCCAAGATCATAAGCAATTTGTTATGAGTTATATATATATATATATTATCATGCAAAACTTATTTCCATATTGTTCATTGTTGTAAGAAAATACTTTTAAAAACCAAAACCCCCCAAAATTCAAAGTAAAAATGAGTATGGTTTGATTTGAATTCTGTCTCCAACAGTTCTTTCTCTGAAGGTGTACATCATTATTTGTCATAATTTCTTCAGAATGGTCCTGGATCATTGTATTGCTGGGAGTCATTAAGTCTTTCGCAGTTGATCATCATACAACATTGCTGTTACTTTGTACAATTTTCTCCCAATTCTGCTTAATTCATTTTGAATCAGTTCAAGTGAATCTGTCCAGCCTTTTTTGAAATTATCCTACTCATTTCTCATAGCACAATAGTATTCCTGTAGAAAAATTTGTTCAGCTACTGCCCAAATGATGGACATCCCCTCAGTTTTCAATTCTTTGCTAAGATAGAAAGAGCTACTATAAGTATTTTTGTACAAGTAAAAATGGATTTTTTTACATTGATAAAGTACTTGATGTAGGGTAAGTCATGCCTCAGTTAAAGCATGCTGCCTGCATGAGGGAGTGGGGGAGGAGGGGGAGAACAATTATTTATTCACTGCCCACTATGTGTCAGGTACTGTAAATGCCTTAACATATTATTTATCATATTTGATCCTCAGAAAATCTTAGGAGGTAGATGCTACTATCCCCAATTTATAATTGAGAAAATTGAGTTATACAGATCTTAAATGATTTGCCCATCGACACATAATTGGTTGTGTTTGAATAAGGGCTTTCTTTAACTGAGGCATGTCTTACCCTACACCAGGTACTTTATCTACTGTGCCACCATGCTGAGTAGCTAAGGAGATTGTATTTAATCCTAGAGATAAGAGGCAGTCACAGAAGATTATTGAGCAAGACTGGCACAGTCAGCCTTGAGGTTTAAAGAAATCATCCAGCATCTGTGAAGAGGACATCCATACTGAAGTGGGTAAAGAATGCTAAGGGATCAACCAGGAGGGTCCTCTATTCTAGAAATGAGGAGGATCAATACTGAAGTAGTTGTAACAGTAAAGAAAAGGAAATAGATGTAAGCAATGCTTCCCAAAATAGAACCAAAAAGATTTGGCAAAAGACTCAAAAAAGGTGATGAGGAAGAGGGATAATTCTCTGCTGACTCCAGAGGCTGTGAACTTGGTGATTGGAAGGACAGGGTTATTATCCTCAAGAGAAATAAAGAAATTTGGAGGGGGGATACTTATGGGGAAATGATAATGAGTTCTATTTTGGACATGTAGGTTTTGGGATGCCTATGGGATATCCGGGACGGGGGGAGAGGGGAAGATATACTGCAGGCAGCTGATGATGCATGAATGAATTTCAGGAGAGAGAATCAGGCAGAATATAGAGATTTGGGAATCATCTGCATAGAGATGATCATTGAACCCCTGGGAGCTGGTGAGATGACTGGTAGAGGGAATACAGAGAGAAAAGGGCCTAGGACAGAGTTCTGGGGGGACATCTATGATTGAGAGGAAGTACATGGATGATGACCCAGCAGAGTAGTCTGAAAGGAAAACCATCATACAGGAAGAAGGAAAAAGAGGAAACATTGTAATAAGTGTCAAAATTGGTGAGAGTGTCTAGGAGAAGGAAGGTAGTCAATAGCAGCAAAACTGAGGAAATGACAAGAAGGGTAAGGACTGAGAAAAAACACATGGATTTTGGCAATTAAGAGCATATCAGGGTGGCATCTAGGTAGCTCCATGGATTGAGAGCCAGGCCTGGAGATCCTGAATTCAAATTTGACTTCAGACACTCCCAAATGTGTGATGCTGGCTTAGTCACTTAACCTGAATGTGCTAGCACTTATCAATCTTCTGCCTTGGAACCGATAAACAGTATTGATTCTAAAATGGAAGGTGTTTAAAAATATTAAAATATATGTGTATATATTTTAAATACAGGATATCAGTAAGCTTGGAAACATCAGTTTGAGCTGAGGGATGGAGTAGTCAGAATCCAGATTATAAGAGGTTGAAAAATGAGAGGAAAAGAAGAAGGTGAGGAGAATAGTCATCTTTGCTCTTCTCCCCCTCAACCCCTCATAGGCAGCTAGTTGGGGCTATAGAGAGAGTCCCAGATCTGGAATCAGGAAGATCTGAGTTCAGATTTGATATCAGACACTAACTAGCTTTGTGACCCTGTGCAGATTACTATAACTTCTGTTTGCCTCAGTTTCCTCAATTATAAAATGAAAGAGAAAGGAGAAAGGGAGAGGAGGAGTTAGGAGAAGGGGGCATCTTTGGACAAAGCTTGAGGACTAAATGAGTAATAGTCATGAGGCTAGATTCTTCTTCAAAGATAGTTGAGAAAAAAGTGAGCTTCTTCTGTGTCTTGGCTGGGTCGGGCAAGTTCTATGAGGAAGCAAGGGAATGGACTGGAGGATCTCCAGTTCTCCAGCCTGCTGCCTTGGACAGTCA
Organism: Monodelphis domestica; assembly: GCF_027887165.1. Taxonomy (NCBI): domain Eukaryota; kingdom Metazoa; phylum Chordata; class Mammalia; order Didelphimorphia; family Didelphidae; genus Monodelphis; species Monodelphis domestica. The sequence goes on along the minus strand of NC_077233.1, from coordinate 177,221,438 downwards.
GGCTGGGCCTGAAGCTGGCATCCTTTCCTTTGCATCTTTGTCGGTGCTTTCGGACTGAGGAAGAGGCCCCCTGGGAAACCCTGGTGTGTGAAGAGCTGCCGCAGTAGCACTTCACTGGAGATAGTTAGATAAATATGTCTGAATAAAATTGCATATTTTTAAGTGCTTTATTAATACGGTTGGGTAGAGAGCATGCTAAATTTCCACATTCTGGAGATGAAGGTTACAAGAGGAGGATTATGGAGAGCTCTGAATGAAAGGGGGCAGGGAAGAACGAAAGCAATGACAGACAAATTCCTGTTAAATGTGACCTATAGTTCCCACGTCAAAAAATAAGCCAAATACTGGCACCTCCGTAACCACTCACTCTAGGACCAAGGCAAAGTGGGGCAGGACACGGGGCATTAGACTTGGAACAAGGAAAACTCAGGTGCAAAGCGTGCCTCAGACAATTACCAGCTGGGAGACTCTAGACAAGTCACTTAATCTCTTCCATTTTCTCCTCTGTAAAATGAGGAGGTTGGGATGAATGGCATCTAAGGGTCCTTCTAGCTTGAAATCTCTGCACCCATAAGCCTCCACAAGGACCAAAGTAGACATACTTACGGTAAGCATCCTACTAAAGCTGGGTGTTACATTTTTAGGGCCAAGTCTATATAACCACAGTGCGGACAGTACCAGAATTACTCACGCAGCTGCTCTGGGGAGTGTTCGGGTCAGTTTCATATCTGATGAAATGGATCACTCAGAGCCTATGGGTTCAGGTAAATAATCCCCTTAATAAAAATATGCAGCTGCCAGGTAAAAAAGATCATTCACCAAGTGTTTGTAAAAATCAGTCCAAGAAAGTAAACGCAGCTGTCTTCAAGGAAATGCAAAGAAAGAGGCAAAGTTATCCTAGAGGTTCTCAGCAGCCCCTTCCCCAAAGTCCTACAGCTATTTTTTATATTCTCCTTCTCCAGGAGATTCACAGGTCAGCACCTAGGGGCAAAGTTCACTCAAACCAATTCACATCTTTGCTATAGTCTTGGACTAGAACAGCCTCAGGGTTGTTGTGAAAGTATGACTAGCAGTTCAAACAAGTTTCTGGACTAGTCTTCTAATTCAGAATAAGTAGTGACTACATGAGTGACTCCCTCTGACTGCCTCAGTTTATTCAGGTTGACATGAATAAATGTCCAAGGCCATCTCTATCTAGCTCCCATCTTTGAATTTAGCACTCAATAATAATAATAATAATACCTTAAATTATAATTTATATTAATTTATTATTATATTGTAATATAATAATTACAATAATTATTAATTAATTAAAATTAACTAAAATACCTTAAATATAAGGTAAATTATAAAATAGCATTTTATAATTTGCAAAATGCTTTCAATTTGATTTGTTCAGCAAACATTCTGACAACTGTTATGGAGCACATTAGATATATGAAGCCCTCTACTGGGTCTTTAGAATGCAAGCACAAGTAAAACAAAGGCTATGATCCCAGAGGGCTTTTGAACAGAGTTCATGACTGGGTAGTGGAGTCTGGGGTAGTAAGGTTTGGGGGTAGAGGGGGAAGGATAAGTTCATAAATAAGGATGATAGAAGGGAGAATGAGAAGTTTAAAGGAGAGAAAATGTCAAAGGACTATGAAAAATTTGAGGAAAGAGAGAGAGAAAGAGACAGACAGAGACAGAGAGACAGAGAGAAGAGGAGGAGGAGAAGGAGGAGAGAGAGAGAGAGAGAGAGAGAGAGAGAGAGAGAGAGAGAGAGAGAGAGAGAGAGAGAGAGAGAGAGAGAGAGAGAGAGAAGAGAGAGAGAGAGAGGGAGATCTCATATCTCTTCTCTGTCTGTTTCACTATTGTACCAGAGCATAGATTTTCAATATCTTCCATCTGAAATACTGCAAAAAAATCTTCCTATCTCCACTCTTTCTTCCTTCCAATCCATCCTTCACATTGCTTTATGCACAGAGTTTATAATGCAATTCTTCTACTCAAAATCTCTGGTGATTTCTTATTTCTAAACAAAGTTTAAACTCCTTTATCTGTCTTTGAAGGCCTTTTATATTTTGGTTCCATCTTAACTCTTTAATCTTACCTTTTAAAAAAAATCCTTACCCTCCATTTTAGAATCAATATTCTGTATTGTTTCCAAGGCATAAGAGCTGTAAGGGCTAGGGAATGAGGGTTAAATGGCTTGCTCAGGTTCACAAATCTAGGAAGTATCTAAAATCAGATTTGAACCCAGGTCCTCCTGTCTCTAGGCCTGCCTCTCAAGCCACTGTTGCCCCCTTAGTCTTATATTAATCTCCTCTACCTTCCAACTACCTCCCTAAAATATGTATATGTGTGGAGGTGTGGTGGTAGAAGGAGAGGGAGGAGAAAAAGATCCCTTTAGAAGTTTATGATTCACTTTTCAGAATAATATTTCAAATATATAAAAAAAATTTTAGGATGATAAAAGAAATCAATTACATTGAAATACAGTTATCAAAATCAAAAACTTAACGTTCATGTGTCTCAGGTTAGGAATGACTGTCCTAGCCAAACTGAAGTAGTCTCTCTTCTCTTAACACTCTGCTGTTTTCCATCTCTCTCTCTTTACACCTACTCCTTATGCTTAAAATGTCTTCCATTACAAATTTGTAGAAACAAATTCTTTAAAGCCCAAATAATATGCCAGTTACAGGAAAATGTCCCTGATTCCCTCTATCAGGAATAACCTCTTTCCTTTCAGAGCCCACATGGCACTTCGATGCATTTGCCACATTACAGTATTTTTGGCATATCTTACTCCCACCTCATTCTCTTTTCTTTTTGGACTCCCCATTACTTGTACAACTGAATAGAAACTCCTTTCTTTTGGCATTTTGAGATCCTCACAACCTGGCTTCGACCTACTTTTCCAGCCTTAATTACATAGCATTCTCTTTCATGTGCTCTAAATTGGACTTCTTGTTAGACCTCATATATGGCATATGATCACCCATCTCTGCAACTCTGCCTTGGCTTTGCCTACTTCCTGGAATGTCTTCTCTTCACAGCTCTCTTAGAATCTCTAGTTTCTTTCAAAGCTCAGCTCAAGCTCTAACTGCTATGCCAAGTCTTTCCTGATCTTCACTTTTGCCAGTATCTTCCTCCCCAAATTATCCTCCCTCTAGTCTGTAAATGCATATAAACATATGCCTATCCACATACACAAATATGCAATATTATGTTTATATGCATGTGTATATATATATATACACTTATGTTGTTTCCCCAAAATAATAATCCATTCAAGGACAGGGATTGCTTCCTTTTGTCTTTCAATCCTCAGGACAGAGTAAGCCCTCGATAAATGCTTGTTCATTGATTAATAACCTTTAAATTCCATGATAACAAGAAAATATCTTATTATATATTATCCTGGTTAGAGCACTTGACAGAGTCAGGAAGACTTGGGTTCAAGACATGCCTTAAATTCTTACTGGTTTAATAACTCCACTTGATCAAGTGATTTAATCCATCTCTGCCTCAGTTCTCTCATTTGTAAAATGAGAGAGCTGGTCTAGATGGCTTTCTAGTCCCTTCCTGCTCTAAATCAATGAAGTTACTCTCTCCCTTAGCACATACCAGGGAACCCTGCATATATTAGATATTTAGTAAATGTAGTTTAAAAAACTGAATATAATTTGATCCTCAATAAAATCATTCACTCAATGAGCCAGGTATTAGTACTTGCATCTTATAGAGGAGAACCTGAAAATCAAAGTAGTTAAATCATTTGTCTAACAGTCTAGGTATATATATATGACTTGTTCAGGTGAATAATGCTGAGTCCAAGAGATGGAGTCATAATTCAAATGCAAATCTTGGGACTCCAAGGGCAATAGCACTAGGTCATGCAACCTCAAGCTTTCTTTGGTAATCCCTTCTGCCTGCTGCAGTCAGATCTAAGGGAAAAAAGGGGGGGAAATCTAAATCGATCATCAATTTCCAATCTTTAGGACAGCTTGACACTTGAAGATCTCACTGAGTTCTCTGGCAATGTGACACTCCTTAAAATTTTTGTATTTATGTATTTATTTAAAAGTCAAAATATAGTCTATTTTGAGAATTGCATAGCAACAACTAAGATAACGAGAAAACCCAGAGGTAGGAAAATAGCTGTTCCAGCTTAATGAAAAATGACACAAATATACCTAATGATAACTTCCAAAGGTCACAAAAGCTGCAAAGAGCTTTCGATTGAGTATATTGACATGCAGTCTGCCAAACTTCAACAATATCTGGATATATGCATTACATAATTTCAGTTTTTAAAAAAAATACTAAGTCATCTAATTCCTGGAACATTATAAAAGTGTGCCCCTCAAATTGATTCATTGAATCACCCTTCAATATATACTCTTGTTGTTTTGTTGTTGTAGAAAAGGATCAAAATGACAGCTTGCTCTTTGTTCTATTTGTGAAACTTAATAGATGTATGTTTAAGAAATCTGCCAATAACTCCAATATCACAAAATTAAATACTTACAACATGATATTTTTTCCTAACTTTTTAGATTAAATACTGACCAACTAGCCATAAGAAATTTGGGGATTAATTTTTAATCACATTTTTTTGGAGAATTTTACGTGTTTAAGGAGAGATTACCCATCTTTCTGTCTAAGTCCATCAAGAGGAGTAAAATATCAGAGCCTTACTTCCATTTGTTAGGATACCTGTATTTCTATACCTCTCTGACTCTTTCTCATTATGCTCATCATCATATTTCCTGTTGGGAAAACAGTATTGAACTTCCAGTCAGTAGTGAACATCTAGGCATGAATCCCACTTCATACAATTATTAGTCATGCGATATGGGCAAATCACTTAACCTTCCTGAGCCTCAGTCTCCTCATCTATAAAAAAGGGAATAATAACAATTATGGTACTTAACTTACAAGGTTTTAGTGTGTATGAATCAAAAGAAAACGTACACAAATTATTTTGTAAATCTTTTAAAAAAAACACAATCACGGGACATCTAGGGTAGCATAGTTGCTAGAGTTACAGATCTGGAGTAAGGAGGACCTGGGTTCAAATTTGGATTCAGATACTTCAGATACTTTTGGCTCTGACTCTGGGCAAGTCACTTAAACCTAATTGCCTAGTACTTATCTCCCCTCATCCTTGGAATGTATATTTGTATCAATTCTAAAATAGAAAGTAAGAGTTTTTTGTGTTTTATTTTTTTTTAAAGCACAATCCAATGTTAATTATGTCTTACTACAAATGACTCAAACTATGAAGGCCACTGATCTGAGGATTTTTTTCAGGCATGTTTCTTTTCTTCTGGTGGAAAAAAAAAACATACCATCTTCCTAGAAGATGTTAAAGATAAGTCATGTTAACAGTAGCTATTCTTTGGGTGGGAGTGAAGTTAGCTAATTTGGATTCCTCCCTGAAACAGCATATGGGTTAGTTAGGATAGCTTCAATATTCAATTTAGTTGAAACAACTAAATGCGTAGAACTAAATTTGGAACAACTAAATGGGACAGATTCAACGTGTAGATTAAGTGAGAGCCTCAATGGAATGACGTTGAAAATATACAATCATTTCATAAAAATACTTAATACCTGGCAAATGTGAGTCTAGGAGACTGACAATGGCTTGCCCTGAATGGAGCAGAGAGGCTCCCCAAAAGGCCAGGAAAAATGCAATGGATGCCTTTTCCCTGCTTTCCCCAGGTGCTGCCATTAGAGAACTTTAACATCCATTAAATTGTCACTTCCTGGTGCTGCCAACTTTTCAAGGGGGACAATTCATTCTGACAGAACCATGGGCCATCACATACCCTAACAGTTCAGTCGGAATGAACAGGAAAGCCCTCAGAGCTGATGGATTTATTAGTGATTGGAACCGGCATATATATTACCTACATGGCCAAAGTGAGGGGTTAGCACATTAAGCCTTATTAGCTACCTCTCAACGGCGGCATTACTTTTTAATTTTTAAACTCCACTTAAAAGACTTTATATTATGGAGGATGGGGAATAAGTTTACTACTACTTACTTCTAACCCACTCCTATCATAATGTGGTCATTTCTGTGTTTCTTTCTTATATTCAAAAGGACTTTTGAAATGATGTTTCTTTTTTTAGCTGAAATATTCACTGCCACCTTTCACAGTATCAGCTGGAAAGAATGACATGCAGTACTCACAACCTGGCTCCATGCCTTCACGAGAAAATTTAAATGACTGGCAGGCTGGCTAATAGTGGCAAAAATAAAACTTTGTCCTACTCCATTTTCCATCTTGAGGCCAATATCCTTTACAAATATTAACCAGGATGTACAAATCTCCTTTGAATTTTATAACTTTCCATCCATCTGAACATTATTTATTTTGAGACAACTATAGTTAAGAATTTTGCCAAGAACCAGAAATTTCCATAAGAAGAGCAAAGAAGTTTTTACTTGAGCCCTTCCTCGTCTTTTTTCCCTAACACGTGTCCTTTTCAAGGGAAGTAAACATTCCATCCATTAGTATAGAAATTTCCAGAGGAAGTTCAGTGACTATGTGGCATTTTTTTTAAATGGAAGGAATAGGGAGAGAGATCATTTCCTCATTAATTTTATGAACTTAGAAGTGTAGAAATCATTTTTAAACTAAAAAAAAGAATAACAAATAGCATTAATTCTAAACTTTTGAGGCTGGCATTGAAGACATTTAATCGTACCCTTCCTCCTTACATGATGAATTTATACTTGTCTTCCCTCCTAGAACATAAACTCAAGAACTGAAGCCATTGCTGTCACAGGCTGTAGGTACTCAGCTGAAGATATATTTTAATATCTATTGAATCCCAGTGGAGACAGACAGATTGGTTTTCTATGAAAGCTGAATGGCTATTTTCTTTGAGGGCTAACTTTCCTTGTATTAATCCTGCCCCAGTGATTCCTGTTTAAAATCTTAAACATTAAACTATAGCACAAGAGCTTTCTCAGTCCCTTTAATTTGGTCTTCGACATGTTAAATAGCTGCTGATCAGCACTGGTGCCAAAAAACCCTTCCCTCCCCTCTAGGCCCTGTGCTGAAATGTTCTTATCCTGAAGGAGTGTTATGTCCCTTTCAGGTGGAATTGACTCAGCCAGAGAGACAGGGTTCCTGTTAGGACTTGATAAAATCACTTCATAAAGTGGATAACTCGCAAATGAATAACTGGACATTAACTGAATAGCCAAATCCTGAAGGTGATATCTTCAAATCTGCAAATAATCCCAAGTGCCAAACTAACACAGAGTGTACTTTAAAATGATGGTTTAATTAAAGCAGACAAAACATTTTAGCAGGGGATATTTTAGCTCAAATTAAAAATAGCTGCTATAACAGAGGTTGAAATACACTGATTTTATTTCTTCTGCAGAAGGAATTTCTATTTGGAAAGAATGACTTCTTAAAAATATTAATTACTATGGGCACTATTTGGGAAAACAATATTCCAAAGGAAATACTCATTAGCTTATAATGTACCAGACTTTTTGGTGGAAGGTCAAGTTTTAATCTCAAGAAAGCAGAGAACACAATGAAATGATCCAGAACTAAACAGTTCCAATAGGCCTTCAAAATTACCTTCCTTCCTTTTTCAATGTGCACTCAGAAAGGGAATGTTTGGCTGAAAAGCGAGTTTTGTTGAAAGTTTGACAAAGACAATCCTGTCAACTGTGAAAAATCCGCCATGGTGTTCTTTGGGAAGCAGCTAACGGCCCCATCTTCTCCTTACACTACAAAATGCCGGTAGTCTACCATATTTGTTTTCTACTACACATTACATCTTTTAACATACCTAACAGCTACTTTCAGAAGAAAATACATTTATAAATGAGCACCATTTCAGCTTCCTGACAGTCTCTTTTTCCCCCAAACTTTTAACTAAGCTCATCAATTACTCTTAACAGTCTAAAGAGTTGGCAGTGTTTACCCACCATCCTTTCTGAGTTATTCAGCTCGGTCTTGCAGCTCATTAAAAGCATCTCTATTTATTTGCTGTGTGTTACAGTCCTTAACTTTGGCACAACACGCCAAAAGAAAGCCAATTTTACTTTTCCCTGTGGTGTTAATTGGTAGAGCATGCTGCCTGCCTCTTCATTAATTATGTCAATGTGTATGAAACTTCCATTTTCATGGTGGTGAATTAACAAGGCTTCCGAATGGGGCTGACAAAAAGCCAGCACACCCCCGCCTGCAAGAACAGGGATAATGAAGGCTGCTGGTGGTCAGGGCAGAGCATTCCCTTCAAAGTCTCTCTTCTGTTGCCTTAACCCCCTCTTCCCCCAACTCCCTCCCCTCTGCTTGCCCTTCCCTCTCAGATGACAGCAAGCATCCGAAATAAGCATCTCTGGTCAGCAAACAGGAGCAGCCTGACTAAGGAGAGCCCATACATCCTGCTATAATGCACAGATAATGAATCTGGACACACCAACTTCACAGGACAAATAAGAGATGAAGAAGAGGATCTCGACTCTCCCAACACGGAGAGGAGACTGGGACTGCTTCCAGAAAGTACTCGGAACAGCACAATAAACACAGAGCAAAAATAACTCATTGCTGTTAAATCAGAGAGAAAAGTTTCCCCTCCTATCTGTTAAACCCTCATGGGCACGATGGGAGTGGGTAGAGCAGGCATATCCAAAGAAACAAAAAGAGGCAAGCCAATCCCAACTGCTGGTTAATGGAATTCTCCTAAAATGACTGGCCTCATTCTTTGAGGAACTCCAAAGGTTGTAAGAGAGTGACACCTAGTTTCTGTTTACTCTCTGTGACATATAGAATCTGTTTCTGCTCTGCCTACTGTCAAATCCTCCCTGAGAGCACTCTTATAGGGGTGTTTATCTCTATCTGTTGGTCGGTTTCTCCAAAATTTCAATAAGTGATGACAAGAAAATGCCTATTAGTTATCCTCAGTCTGCATGTATTTTTTTTAATTTTAAGCTATTTTATTTTTCCAATTACACAAAATAACAATTTTCAACATAACGTTTTCCAAAATTATAAAAGCCAAATTGTCTCCTTTCCTTCGTTCCCTCCCTCCCCCTTCTCCAAGATGGTGATCTGAGTTAAACCAGTATTATCATCTGCAAGTATTTTTCAGACATGTTGCTGTATCTGAAATAGAAATAGATGAATTTTATGCCTTCCCAGAAATAAAGCAGTCAGTACTAAGGTGGGCTCAGCAAGACTAAGGTTTAGAAAAGGAAAGAAAAATTTGTGAAGTTACTCCCAAAGAAAAGGTGCAGATTCCAAAATTCTCTAATCATGCTAAGTAATATCCTTCAAGGTCACATGACATTTGCTGGTAGGAATTGCTATCTAATGTTTCATCTATATCCATCTATTACATCTTAATGGCAATGGAACCCTTGAACAATATTTCCTAAATTTAAGAACAATTCTACTTTATAAGAATAATGATAACAGCCAGCAGTTTTCTAATACATTTGTAAAGCATTCTACATATTGTTTCATTTGCTCTTCACAACAAACTTAGAAGTAGGTGCCAATGTTATTCCCATTTTGCAGATGAGGAAATTGAGGTAGACAGAGATTAAATGACCTGTCCAAGGTCACACAGGCTGAGGAAGGACTTAAATTCAGGTCTTTCTAATTCCAAAATGAGTGATCTACCCACTCTACAAATCTGGATGGCATTTATATAATATTTTCAAGTGTGCAAGGTACATTACATACATTTTAATAGTTGATCCTAAGTTTTCTCCATCATCTTCTTTTTACTGTGTTGAAGCTGGGTTGAGAATACCTACAAGGTTGAGAACCTTAAAGAAACAGATTAAAGAAGCCATTCAAAGAATTAACTATTGTCTCTAGTAGCTCTCTTTGAGGTGGCAAAGAATTAGATACTGAAGGGATGCCCATCAATTGGGGAATGGCTAAACAAGTTGTGGCATATAATTGTGATGAAATAATATTGTGCTGTAAGAAATAAGGAACAGATTAATTCTGGAAAAACATGAAAAGACCTACATGAAATTATGAAGACTGAAATGAGCAGGACCAAGAGAACTTTATGCACTGCAACAGAAATATTCTTTGAGGAATGACTTGTGTGTGCCTACCTGCAGAGAAAGAACTGCTTAAATAGATATAAATTAGACATATTTTATATATACCTATATCTGTTTGTCAAATAATAATTTCAGTAATGTGGGAAGGGAAGGAGTAAGTTAATTGGGTATTTTAATGTAACAAACAAATAGATTTAAAAAAATTAAAATAGAGAAAGAAAGAAAGAATGAAAGAAAGAAGAATGAAAGAAAAAGAGAGAGAGAGAGAGAGAGAGAGAGAGAGAGAGAGAGAGAGAGAGAGAGAGAGAGAGAGAGAGAAATAGAGAAATTAACTTCTCCTCCCGCTATATTACACTGGCTTCTCTCATCTTCCATTCCCTCAAAGTAAAAGAAGACAATGCCCAATTCTCCTTGACCAATGTCTTTTCTTTTAAAGGGCACTGAAGCCCCAGATAGCCTCCACAAGCCAAGTGTTCTGGGTATGTGGATTCTGAACATGGCATCCAAGTGGCTCAGATTTGAAATCAGGAATGGGAAAGAATGTAATGCAGGGATTCTTAATCATTTCTGTGCTCCTTGAAAGTCTGATGATGCTAGATTGGAGCACTGTTCCTCTTCTCTCACCAGGACTCTGCCCTCTTCAATTAGACTGACTGCGTAGATTTCTTTCTGCTTTGTCAGTCAGTCAACAAATATTTATTAAGTGATTGCTACATGACAGGCACTGTGATAAATTCTGGGAATACAAAGGAAGGGAAAAGAAGTCCTTTGGCTGCCAGACTTCTGTTCTCTGATGCTCTGGGCAGAAGGGAGCTCTGCCTCTTTTCTATTGTCCGAGAATTCTTACTGAAAGTTAGTGAAGTATAATAATAAATAACACTGAATCTGGGACCCTGGGGACCCTTCTAATTCTACCACCTCCTACTAGTCCATTTCTGGAGAAGTCAATTTCTCAGTTTCCTTTTCTGTTAAGTGAGAATAAAAGTACGTAGCCTTCCAACCTCACAGAATTGTTGTTAGCACAGTTTTAAAAATATAGCTCAGTGTCAATGTGTATTACAATTATTATTTGCTTCACTTGGTCCAGTAAGCTCTACTTGAAAATATCTAATTTGTCTCCTTGAAGTTTTACCTCTGGGGACTTTCTTTTTAAGTAGCCAGCACCATCTTGATACAGGGTACTCAATTTAGCAATGGCGGAAAAAAAAAGGAAATGAATAGTAATATAGTGAAATGCAAAAGACATTGGAATTGGGACTATTACTTGGATTTATGTTGGGAAATGCTACAGATGCCAATAATTGTATGACCCTGAGCAAGTCACATTCTATCTGGGGACAGACTAAATTCAACAATCTTTTCCATTTTTTATTGGCCATAATTCTAGGATGCTAGATGGCAACTAAAGTAAAATGGCTGGTTTAAAGACCTGGGTTTTTATCTTCAGCTCTGTCACTTGCTTTCTGGTCCATTATTTCTTACCATTCTGCCAACCTAATTGTGAGAGTTAAGTATCTTTTGTTGATGATAAGCAAGCAAAGACATGAAGAGTGACAATATCCAAAACTTAGCTTAGTGCCTATAATATAGTAAGCACTTAAATGTTGACTGATAGATTGGTTTTGGGGGAGACAGTATTTGACTCCACGTATTTTGTACTAGAATTGTACCCTTGGTTATTGAACAATTGTTTGGTAAGGAAATCATACCAAAGAAGTTGTCCTCTGGGAAATCTTTACAGATAAAGGATCTTTTAAAAAGACAACCTTGTAAATGAGTGATTGTGAATTTTTTAAAAATTTGTGACTATGTTCACATATTTGGTTTTCAGCACCCTTTGCTTTGCTCTTAAAGCAGGTCTCTTTTTTAAGAGATAAAATCAGGTTTCTTAGGAATTTTCCCCCCTGAGATTTAAAGAGGGAAGACAGAGAAATTCAAAAGGTTTGCTAAAACAAACAAACAAACAAACAAAAAACAAACAAACCTGGTCCTCCCCAAATTGAATCAATGTTATTTGAATATGCTGCCTCCTCTTTTGGGAATTTTTGGTAATATCATTATTCTTCTCCTAAAAGGGTCAGAAATCTGATTCTTTTTGGATATGTGGGCCCAGAAATTGCTTCAGAAAGCAACGGTTGACAGGGAAATTTTCAAGATGTTAGCTTTTACTAAGATTTGATGTTTTTTATCAATTTCCCTGATAAAAGAAATATATAGGAACTGGTCCTTATTACTTCACCACTGATAACCACCCACCTCCAAAATGAAAAACTCTCAGAGAAATGATTATTTAGCTCTCTTAGAAGGTTCAAGAAAACAATTCAGATTTTTAAAGTAGGGAAGGTGGGGTGAGACTTAAAGTGCTTTGCTTTGCTTTTTTAAAACTCTACTCAGCTGCCAAAGTAATCATCATCTGCTCTTCTTCCTCCTTCTCCTGTTCTTCCTATCTCACCCATGTTGGGAATATCATGGCCAAACATAACAAGACCTTTCAAAACCTGGTTCTATTCTATCTTTTGAGTTTTCTTAATTTTTAGTCTTCTTACCCCCAATCCCTTAATATTCTACAATTGAGTATTTTCTTGAAGGTGCTGGTACATGAAACTCCATCTCCATAAGTTTTCACTGGCTGGCCTCAGAGCCTGGAATGTTCTCCTTCCTCTCCTTCAATTCCTGACTTCCTTGGCTTTCTTCATGACTTAGTTGGAATACCACTTTCTGTAAAAAGCCTTTATGAGATTACTCCCAATTTATCCTGTATAGACCATATAAATGCATAGTTATTTGTATTTTGTCTTCTCCATTAGAATGTGATCTACCTGAGGGCAAAGATCAAATTTTTGTCTTTCCTTGCACTTTCAATGCTTAGTATTGTGCCTTTCATGGAGAAAACAGTTAATGGTTGTTGGGTTTTTTTTTTTTTTGCCTGACTCCTTTGTTGCCTGTAAGCTAATGCTGAGCTATGTAGGTGATTCTGGGAATATTCAAAATATTTTCCATGACACATAGAGAGGGCTTATACATTGGGATGAGGAAGCATGCAAACGGTCATCTAATTCAATCCTTTGTTTCTGTGCAATGCTTCTGCAAAGACTCCCAGACAAACATGATTGCATTTTTTTTCTAAGAATTTTCAGGCAATGCATTGACATGTAATCCCAGGGGAAAATAAAATTTTTAAATAAAAAAAAGAAAGTGAGCAGAACCATGAGAACATTTTACACAGTAACAGCAACAATGTTTGATGATCATCTGTGTGAATGGCTTAACTATTATCAATGATACAAGGATCCAGGACAACTCCAAGGGACAAATGAGGAAAAAGGCTATTCACTGCTATAGAAGGAACTGACAATTCTGAATGCAGATTGGAGCATACTATTTTTCATTTTATTTTCTCTGTGAGTTTTTCACTAGTGTAAGTGATATGTGTCCTTTTTACAACAGGATGAACATAGATACCTGTATGATATGATAACACATGTATAAACTATATCACCTTACCTGCCTTCTTGGGGAGGGGAGAGAAGTAGGAAGGAGGAAGAGAATGTGGATCACAAAATGGCAGAAAATGATTATTTAAAATTCTATCAACATGTAAAATGTTTTTAAAAGAAACTTTGGGCAAAGTTTTCCTTCATTCCACCCTCCTCACTACGTGGGTAAAATGCTAAGCTTGACAAAACAATTCCTCTACAATCTGATTCTACCTACCTTTTTTGTCTTATTTCACAGTAAACTGCTTCATGAACTCTTCATTCCTCCACAAAACATTCCATCTTCCTCCTCACCTACATTTTTCCTTCAAAGAGTAGCTCAGATGCCACTTCAAAAACAAGACTTTTCCTTGATATCTCCTGTTTTTGGTCCATTTGAGAGGATTTCATATTGCAATGTGTTTATTTATCTGTGTAGTTATGATATTCTCTCAGCAGAATGAAAATTCTTTGAAAGCAAACTATTCCATTGTCATTTTCTTATTACCACCTCTTAGCCTGGAACTTTTATGTGTATAGTAGACATTTAATAAATATTTTTAAATTAAATTGAATAGTTTCTTGGATTGATCATCCTACATCCGCTAATGACAATAAGCATCCACCCGTTATGATTCTTACGATTGATGCTTTCTGTTTATTTTTTGTGGCACTGGGGCACAGCTGACCACTGCTCTCAATGCAATAACCTTTCATGGCTGAGACAGTTAAGACATTTACTTAAATATCTCATCCTGTCCCATAAGCAGGTAGTTTATGGTTAAAACATAGCTCTGGGAGGAGGCAAAATGCATGCTAAGAAACTGTTCCTGTCTGTCGCTGGGAACTCCAGGAGCAGCGCTGTTTTCTAAGAAGGACATAATTCTACCTTCGCTTCCCTTGTAGACTCTTAAAAGTAAAAATAAAAGCTTCATAAAATGGGATTGTGGGTTCAGGAACAGGGGAAGGTGGAGGGAGTTTTGAGAACAGCAAGTGAGGAAGAGAAATATATAAGTCAACACTAATGCTCCAAAATGCAGTTTATCTCACTCCATCTTGGGGTTCTCATTAGAAACAAGATCAAAATGTTCACTTAACCATTTGCTCCAAGCGTTCCTTTTTGAATATGCTTCTTCCCATACTGTCTAATCATGTTGCTTTTCTTTTTATACATTTTCTTTTTATTGCTGATCAGCAGCTAATCATCGCTCCCAGAGCAGAGTCAGCTGTCTGTATCCTTACAGTGCCGGCATATCCAGAAACAATGACTCAGCCTAGCAAAGCAGGTTATTCAGGGTGGCTTGCAGGGGGTGAGGGTGGGGGTGGGGAGACAGGAGGAGGGCCATGAGGGAAAGTCAATTTATGGTGCCTGTGGGTAGCTGGCTTTCCATCCTTGGTACATTTCTAATTTTATTACACTTGGATTTATATTGGGAAATGCTGCAAATGCCATGTGCCAAGGGATGATGAGCTGGAGAGAAATTTGAAGGCACACAACCTCCTGGACACAAGGAGACCAAAGAGCCCTGCCTATACTATTTAGGTCGCTCTAACAAGCTTACCAATTGCCCAGTACAGAGGCACATCCCCAACGATGTGGTTGACATCGGGGCCTGAAAAATAAACATCTTCAATTCCCAAAGCAGCCTTTCCCTACAGTGTAGTATCATTTCTGACAATGGGCAGAGTTATCTTTCATGGAGAAACCTTTCAATCACTAATTAGGGCTTCTGCTGCCCACACAGATTCCATTTTCCTAACTTTGGCTTCATTGGGCACTTGTTAAGTGGCATATATATATATATATATACATATATATATATACTGAGTATATATATATATATATACTCAGGGTTTCGATCACTACTTTATTATCTGTTATTAGAAATAGCTAATTCAAATATTGCCATGAAACCTTAAAGACTGAGTAGTTCAACTCCCACAATTTTACAGATAAAACAAGACCCAAAGATGTTAATTTAAATAAGGTCACATAAATAGTAAGGCAGAGATTCAAACTCAGGTCCTCTTATTGCTGCTCTGTTCACTATATCACTCTGCCTTGAGGTCTCCTGTGAATGCAGAAGAATATAATATCCTCCAGGAAACAAACAACTTTGTTTTTCATCTTTGTTTCCTCTATGCTAAACATGATATTTTGGAAGTAGTAGATGTGTAATAAATGCTTGGTCAATCAGTCAACAAGTAATCATTAAATATCCATGTCAGGCACTATGTTAAATATTAGGGATACAAAGAAAGATAAAAGACAATCTCTACTATCAATGCATCTTACTATGGTTTTAATCAGAAGAAAATATGCAACTCAACAAGATATATTCAACATAGATTGGCAATAATCAACAGAGGAAGAATACAAGCATTAAGTGAGAATCAGAAATGACTCCCAGCAGATAGTGAGATTTTTATCTGGGACATGCAGGAAGTCAAGAGGTAGAGATAAAGAGGGAGAGAATTTCTGATGTGGGAGAAGACAGCCTATGAGAATACACAGAACTGAGAGAGTGTCTTGTGTAAAGACCATCCAGGAGGCCAGTGTCACTGAATCAAAAAGTTCATGTTGGAGTGTAAGGCATAAGAAGATTGGGAGTTATGAGGGGTCCAAGTGATAAAGGGCTTTAATTCCAGAGCCATTAGGAAGGGGGATTTTTAAAAATTGCAATGAACCATGCATAAGCTGGTGGTTCTGAATGAGGAGAAAAAGGAGCATATATGAGAGATGTTAAACAGATTGAATATGGGGGTGGGAGAGTGGGGAATTGAATAAAAAGTCTAGAACAATACCTAGATTGTAAATCTGGGTGACTAGGAAGATGGTGTTTAGTGAATGAATGAATAAAAGTGATCACTAAGTCAAAGTATTTCAGAGCCACCCAGAATTAATATGAGTCTACTGAGGGAATTTTGAACATAGAAGCCAAGAACCCAAAGAACTTATTCTTAAAATTGATAAATCATCTGATGAGTAGGTAGGTACACAGATTATTATCTACACTTTGTAGCTGTTAAAAAAAAAGCAAAGATAAAAGAGTTAAAATGACTTCCCTAAGGCCATACAGCTATTCATTGTTTAGGGGGAGGACTTAAAATAGATTTCTTCTGATTCAGTCTAGCTCTCCAAAAAAGAGAGCCTGAAAACAATGAATACTATGAAAGTTATGTTTCACAAAGGGGTCCCCAGTAGGAAAAGAGGCTTCTGTGCTACTAACATGAAAAGAATAACTCTTGGTAAGACTAGAAATATTCTAGCCATCTAGGTTGGCAATTTTGGAATCATCTTTGATTGTTCCCACTCCTCCCAGGTACAATCAGACAATTTGTTTTATAGATCTTTCCCACAAGGCATTTCTCACAGCCTTCCCCTTTTTTGTACTAAGGAGGCCTCTATGAGAATTTAGATTTTCATTACTTTTCACCTACTACAATGTCCTCCTAATTGAACTCTTTGACATCAATCTCTTCACTCTCTAATTTATCCTCCACACAGCTACTAAATTAATATTTCTAAAATAAAAAAGCAACTGAAAAAAGTAAAACTCTAATAATAACCATTTCAAAAACCAACTCAAGAATCTCTCGTGATTCTTTTTTGCCTCTACAATAAAAAACAAAATCTTCAGTTGGATGCAGAAAAACCTCCAAAGATATCTGACTCTCCTGTCTACCTTCCTGCTCTTATTCCACATTACAACTCTTCAAGCACCCTCTTTGAATCAAAATGATCAATTATCTGTTCTCTCTTCATAGCATGCCCTCTCCTACCTCCAGACCTTTACACAAGTGCTCTCTATATTTGCAATTCTCACCTTCCCCACTTGAACCCATAGAATTCCTTGTTTTAATGTTCAGTCATTTTAGTCATATCTAACTCTTCATGACCCTATTGGGGGTTTTCGTGGCAAAGAAAATTAAGTAATTTTCTATTTCCTTCTATAGCTCGTCTTATAGGCAAAAAGGATTAAGTGATTTTCCCAGGGTCACATAGCTGGTAAGTGTCTAAGGACAGATGGGAAATAGTGAAGATGAGTTTTCCTGACTTCAGATCTGATGCTCTATCCACTGGGACACCTAGCTTACTTTAAAGCTAACTCAAGACCAAGGCCTTATGTTATTCTCTTAGGTGGTAGTGAAGGACCAGCCCTGGAAGGTATTTTCTCCCTTTCCTGACCCCCTTTCCCCTAGAGCACCTGCTGGCAAGTTAATGAAGAACCAGTTACCACACCCTGGAATGTGTTAGGAACTGATAAGGACCCCAGCCCCAGGAGTTCCTGTCAAGTTCCTGTTCATTCCCCCCCCCCCACCCCAGGAATTCCTGTGCACTCCCCTTACCACAAGAAGTTCCTGGTCACTCCAGTGTATAAAATACCTGCAAGCCCCAGAATCAGGGCTGGAGCCATTTTTTGAATGCATAGCCCAAACTGCAGTTTATTTAATAAACTCCCTCCTGTGTTACATTGTTGGTTATTGTTTCATCCTTGGGATCGATTCACCAAGCACTTCAGTAGGAAGGAATGAAGGAAGGAAGGAAGGAAGGAAGGAAGGAAGGAAGGAAGGAAGGAAGGAAGGAAGGAAGGAGGGAAGGAAGGAGGGAAGGAAGGAGGGAAGGAAGGAAAGGAGAAAGTACTTAGAAAATGCCAATTATGTTCCAGGACCTATTCTAAGTATTTTAAGTATTTTATAAATGTTATCTCTTTTGATCTTCCTAACTTTGAGAGGAAGGAAGGTATTAAATTATTGGCCCTCTTCCTCTCTTAAAATGATATTATGTCACTTTGTAACTTTAATTTTACATATATATGTGTATATAGATATGAACTGATTTTGTTATATATGTGTGTATGTTTTATGCACACATACATTGTATCCCCACATACCCCAAATGCAATGTAAAATTCTTGAGGGCAGAGATTGTTTGCCTCTGTTTTTGTCCTTTGCGTCCTCAGTCAAGCACAGAGCCTTGCGCATAGTAGGCTTTTGAAAGATATTTGTCAAAGCAAATATAACTATGCTTAGACCACTCTTATGTCCCCCCAAAGAGCTGGGGATTCTTTACTGTTTATGTTTCTCTTGTAAAAGTGTCAGTTGCAGTCAATACAAGCTCTAGTCTCTGTGCCAGGGGCAAGCCCCAGGACCTGTGCAATCTGACATTTCTGAGCCAGGAGATGTAGTAGAAGTTGGTCCCCAAGCCTCAACCCACAACACTAGATCTAAATACAATGCCTTCAGGTACACAAATGTAAAGCAATACTATATGGAAAGGAAACCTGAGGGAGTCATGCTTTTTTAGAGGCAAAGGCTTATATTAGGAATAAAAGGGCCACATTTTTTGTTTTTTTTTTTGTTTAAAATCCTCTAGCCCTGTGTTCCCTATCACAGGCTCATAGAGATACAAGGGACCTTAGAGATCATCATATTCAGCCCTCTCATTGGAAAGATGACAAAATAGCTTAGAAAGTTGTCTTGTCCAGGGACACAAACTACCAGGATTTGGAGAGAAATATTGTCAATATTCCCCTTGAGTTTTAAAAATATATACTAAAGGTCTAATTAATTTCTGTGCCAGAGAAGATCAACACAGCAGGGAGAGCACTGACTGGACACAGCATTGGGAAAATCTAGGTTCAAATCTCAACTAAACAATAGCTTTGTAATATGTGATTGCTCTGAGTCTTGGTTTCCTTATCTGTGAGATGGGAATAATTATAACATCTACTACATAACATATAAAATATAACATCTACACGATTGTTGTGAGCATCTAATATCCTAAAAATGTAAAATATTTTGCAAATCTTGAAGTGCTAAATAAAT
Organism: Monodelphis domestica; assembly: GCF_027887165.1. Lineage (NCBI taxonomy): Eukaryota > Metazoa > Chordata > Mammalia > Didelphimorphia > Didelphidae > Monodelphis > Monodelphis domestica. Next base: position 177,202,082 of record NC_077233.1, on the reverse strand, counting down.
GTGAACAATAATAAGTATTATTTACATCATTCTTATCATCACTTCTGGGAAAACTCTTCTGGTTAATAAAAAATTAGTTAGATAGAATCTCATGGAGGTAAGGCTTCACCAAACTTTCTTCTCTGAATTCCCTATTGACCCTATCCTCATTCTCCTCAGTCTTACTCAGCTTTTTAAAATCCTGGATGAGTAAAGACTAAAAATTATGATTCCTCTTTGTGGTATGAACATGGAAATGGCCAAGGGAGGTGAAGAAGACCTAGAAGTTCTATCTTGAATCTTGGGCCAAAGGGACCATGCTTCCAGGGTAGCAATACCTGGAGCATTCTGCAACTATCTAACTTTTCGCAAAGCTTCTCTAAGTGGCAATTCAAATAAAATCTGTGGCTCTAAACAGCTAGAGAGGGCAGGATATGCCATATTTAGTGACCGAATGAGAATCAATAAGAAACTGGCAAACCATAAACTAATTATGATCTAGAAAAACTTTGACACTAAAAAGCACACAGCAAAGAGAAAGAGGCATGTAAGATTTACCTCCTGCTTCCATTGAACTCATATGGAATTCCTATCCATGGAAGAGAGTTTGTTCTCTACTCTGAGCTACACACAATAGGCCTCTCCAACTGACTCCTGGGGTAGTTATACTCATTTAACAAAATGGTGCTGCTTATGTGGAAGTTTCAGCACAAAGCCTCTTGGACTTTGTCCAGCAAATCAAACTAACCATCTTCTGGGACCAATGGCAATTGGAAGATCCATTGCAACTGGAGGGTTCTATAGTCTGGTCTTTAAAATGAAATCCATTATGATTGTCATCTGCCTACAAATCTACTTAAGAAAGAATGGAATGGGAGCAGATCATCTACTAGTGAATAGGAAAGGATGTAATGGCATACTTCAGGGCATGAAGTGACATTTATTTATCTTTTTAGGAGAAATTTATTAATTTGGAAAGTAATGCTGAAACTAAGCAGGAGGCAGCATAGGTGGAAGCCTGCCTCCTAAGTAGATCAGCATGGGTGGAAGAGCTACTCCATAGGAGGAAAGCAAGAGAGCATGATTCTACCATATTGACATAGGAGGTAGAGAGCTGACCTTGAAGTCAAGAGAGACTTGGCTTTGAATTCTGTATCTGACACTAATAGCTAGACAAGCCATTTAAGTTCTCTGTGTCAGAATTTCCTCATCTGAAAAATGGGCATAATATCATGCCTGCAGTATATTCTTCTTGGAGTGGCTGTGAAGCTCAAATGAGATAATAAATTAAAAGTGCTATGCAACCATAAAAATACTAAGTACATGACAGATATAATTATTATCCTTCAAATGTGAGCAATTTATTTCTTTATCATTAAGATTTGATTTATTACTTGTATTTTCTATTATTGCCTCTACTCAATTGTATGTTGTTTAAAGATTAATATTAACTCTGCAGCAAATGTTTGGCCCCAAATTTGAAACAGCAGATTCCAGCAGCAGATTTTTGGATTTATTTTGGTTATTCATAAAGTTTCTGCCTGACTGCCAGTGCTGTTTTGAAGTTTCCAAAGGTACCTTTCTACTTCTGGAGATCCATTGATGATTTTCCCCACTTCATCATTCACATAAACCTTGTGGAAGGAGGAGCAAGAATATTGGGAAGAAAGACCAGAGAAATAATGAGGATCACATTTTGTATGGTCAGAAACATGCATGGTTGATCAAGCTGAGGCTACTGGAATGAATGACCTGAGCATGACTGGAGCGGCCATAATGAAGCATTGTTTGATGATGCAATATACATGTAAATGGGCAGATATGTAAGAGACAAAGGTAATGAAGATGCTATAAAGCAAAATAAATTGTAAACCTCTTGCTGATCAGGTAGGAAATGTCATTAAGATGGATGGGGTTATTTGAGACTCTGCTATCAGCTATGCTAAAGCATATACACATCTGCATGGTATTTCCATAAAGCCCCCGAAATCGTAGGGATGAAGAATGAGATTATGATGAGCCGCAGAGGGCTAAATTGGCTCCGAAAGGCCATCAAACCGTGTGAACTGTCAATGAACCAGCACAACAGCAAAAAGAAATGAACTCGTGTTACAAGTCAAGATGATTTCTTCAAACGCAGTAGATTGAATTTTTATTCCTGATAAGTATATTATTTGATTGTTTATAAATGTCAATTTACACCCCCTCTACACCTCTAACTTTCTTCTACTATATTCCCACTTTGTTGAAGTGCCCCATTCAAACTTTTCTGCTGCATATTTCTCCTCAGCAAGAAGCTGAGAATTCCGTTATTGAAAAGCTCAGAGGCAATGTAGTGGGCATGTGTTTGTCACTCTGTAAATCCTCCTTCTGTGCTTGACATGATTCAGAGATCACCTTTTAAGGCTAATCTGACTGAAGGATAAGACAGCATTCTTAGCATTTCAACCCGAGCACAATATGACTGGCAATAAAGATAACATTAACCCATGTGATTGGCAGAGGGATATGACTTGGAAGACTGCTTACACTTTTGTAAGGAAGGGAGTTTTGATTTTCTTCAACATGGGTGGGCAGGGGGAGGCAAAGTGCTTATGATTAAACCTTTAACAGCAAAATGTTACAGTAAAGAGACACTTAAGTTTAGGTTCAGTGGAAATAGCCAAAATTTTTTATTTGGCAACAGTATCTAAAGACTTAGAGAAAATTTCCACTCCCTCGGTTCTTTAAAAAAATATCTGAAAATGTACGCATTAAGACGTTTTTTCTCAGCAAAACCATTTTACTCCCTACATCTCAGTAATAAGATTGGCAACTTCTATCCAAGAAGCACTAATACCAATAGTAATGTTTTGTTCAAAATTGGATCACAAATGCACATTTACTATAATCTGTCAGATCAAATTATTAATTGAATTCCCTTTACTTTGATTTCCGAAAAGCCTCATTTACATCCAAAGCAACTGGTGTCCAGGAAGTAGCATCTTCATTTAAAAACCATGGCCACGGTAATCAGATACAGGCTCAATCTCTCTCTATATATAAATATATATTTAGTCACTTTACATGTAAGTATTTACCAGGCTTTGTGATATAGACAGACACACACACTGGGGGAGAGGAGAGACAGAGAGAGAGAGACAGAGAAAGAAAGAGAGACAGACAGAGAGAGAGACAGAGAGAGAGTGAGTATCTCATAGTATTTAAAAACAAATACCATGGGACTGACAATAATAATTGCATTTCCTCGGGTGCATAAGTAACCCAATATTTGCTTCTTTGTAATTGCTGCACACAGTTCACTCCAGGGTGAGTTGTCAGGTTATTAGGTAGAGATGATGATTGCTATCCCTACATTTTCTGCTGTCCTTCTAAAGACTCCAATAGCATTTCTCCCTCCCTCCTTCTAAGGGCAGTATTTCCAATGATCAGACTTACGATGTGCTGAGCTATTAATGGTCACAGGCTCAAGAAAAACCAGTTTTCAAAAATAGATAATAAGCTATAAAACTGTTCTTGATATGGGGGCAGATATGTACTTGTGAATGTTCTGAATTTCCTTTCCTGCATTCCTACCCAATAAGAGTTCCTCCAAACTATGACCTGGAAAAGACTTCTGATAGGCCTTACTCTCTCTCCCCTTTCCTTCACTACCCCTTTATAATTACAAGAGGTGAATGAGAAACTAAGAAAAGAAGGAGATGTAACAATCTCAGATTTTAACTTGAGTAATACCCAAGAATAGATGTCACAGCTTGTGCAGATGTATGCAAAATAGATGCAAATCATATGCAGATGTACTTATGGCCTTCTTGACTAGTTCAGACACCTGGTCCATTTCAGTGATTAAATCTGTGGACAGCCTTTTCTGACACAATCAGAATATGGCAAGCCACCTCTTTTACAGAAAGGAGATTTTTGTCTGTGCTAGCTTCTGTGTGTGCTTTTGAGTGGATGTCATATGTAAGTTGATATTTGCAGAGTGGAATGGGAATCTCAGAAAGGACATTTGCTAACAAAATGATGAACCAAGGAACGCAAATAAAGTAACTCATTCTTCAGCTATGGACAAGGATGGCCTCAGGCAAAGTAAGAGAGCTCACTGTATCCCCAGAAGACCCATATTAATTCTCAGGGACAATTAGAAGATGTGTATTGGGTAGGTTCAATAGAACCCATGTCTCTAGAAATTGTTTCTTTCTTTTGCTGAAGCATCTGTATTTTTCAGAAAAAAATGCTGGCTCAGTTTTCATTGGCTTAAGCACCATTTATGGGTTTTAAGGCAGGATGATGCCTGAATTGTCCTCTTGCTTTAATGTCTACTTTAACAGTGACAAATGCACATGGATGATCTCTATCATGTTTGAATCATCACACTAAAAGAAAAGCAAATTTATCATTATCATCCAGTCCACTTTCCCATGCAGCTGTCTCAGAATGTTACTTATACCTTAAATCTATGAATTGTGGTATCATACTTCCTGCCTCCAAAGAGAATTGGGCATGGTTTCTAAAAAGATGCTGACCAGAACTAAGCCTTGTGTTCTAGATGAAGTGGAACAGTAAGCCCAGACTGAATCAAACCCTTTTTATTTATGATTCCCATTCATGTCATTGGCAGTAAAATGTAGCCATTGTCTGGCTTTTTCATTTTTATCCACAATTTCCCAGGAATCAGGCTCACTGATTGCAGCTATCTGCATTCTCAGCACATTCAGGAATCGGTGATTGCAAAAGTTGTCTCTGTATTACTCCTTCACACATCTATTCTAATTTTATTTAGATTCCACAGGCTGATGCTAAGGTGAATGTTACCATTCCAAGTATTAGTTCACAATGATAATGTCAGGTATTGGGAGGTGGGAAAACTTTCAAACTTCCAGGTATTTGTTCTACAGAATATGTAGATATTGGTTTCCCCAAGATATTTTAAAAGTGCACAATTTTAGGCCCATTTTGAGACATTTCCCATTTATTACTTAAAAAAAAGATTGCCATTAAGTTTTTCAAATGATAAAACAAGACAACTTTTAAACACTCATTGCATCCTGAATTATTAAACGTAAAAGGGCACTTTGGTATATTTATTATCACATTGAAGGAAATCATCATGTCTGGTTTAAGCTCTTAGCTTCTTAAAATATCCCCCATAACACCAAAGTGGAGTTAAAAATGCATTGCCATAAACTTCCATCCATTTCCAATTGTCTCCTAGTCTTGTTTCTGACATTAAGCACAACCTCTGCACCAAATAGAAAAATTCCTCTAGGGAGGAACCTGGACAAGTAGTAATTGTCATACTCCAATGACTGAGCCCTCAGCATGGAGGGTGAATCTAACTCGCAGCACTGTGAGCTCCTTTCCTCCTCTCCCTCTTTACTCTCCTGGTGAAGATGGATATAAATTTTATAATAAATTTTCTAGTGTCTCATTGCAACAATGGCTTGTACTTCTTTCCATAGTGGGTCATCAAGTAAATGCAGAACATTATTTTGCCTGGATATTGGATTGGGTATTGTTATGTTTGTGTAGACACATGCATGTACACACACTTGATGGGGTTTCTATGCTCTGGAATAAAATGGGCAATTCTGGAGGTCAGGGTCCTTTATAATGAATACATTTAAATTAGCTGTGGCAACCAGATCACAAATCAACTGAATTTTCTGACCTTTGTCTTGAAATTTCTCTTCTACCATTCCTCTGATACTTAACTGTGACATGGGAGAGGGAGTCTCAAAGACTATACCAGTGCAATGCAAGTTGTAGCAAATTCTATCAAGTCAGAATAGTTGAAATGCAATTCTAGTAATTGGCTGGGTGTCTATCACCCTAGAACAAGTCTAGTTAAGTTTAAAAAGGTTTAACATCAATATGCTCTAGAAGGCTGAAGTTTTTAGCCATATTAGCTGTTGAAAACTATTTCTAGGTTGTGGAAGCATTGATATGCACCAGTGCCCACACTGATGAAATTGTGGATATATGTGTGTGTATGTATATGTATTAATTATACATATACCTATATAACATATAACTCCAAATGGCTCATCCTACCTCCTTCCTCCATAATCTTGCTGGTACTGTGTCCCAGTGAAAATGGACCAGATCAATCCATAAAAACTATTTGAACCTCAGTTAAGACTGAGAAGGTTCAATAAATTGTTCATGATTATAGAGCTAGCAAGAATCTAAGGCAGTATTCAAACTCTGCTCTTCCTAGTTCCAAGTACAGTAATCTATGTTCTCTGCCACATAATGGAAAATTAAAAGCAAGGAAGTGAAGGAAAAGTTGTGTTTTGATTTGCTTCCTTAACTATCTCCTTTATTCAGCTGACTCTAAAAAATACATCTTTAACCCTCAACTCTCTTATGAGTACTACATTTCTAAATGCCTAGAGGGCATTTTCATTTGCAAATCCCAACAGCATCTCTAACTAACTAAAATCAGACTTATTATCTTCTTCTCTTCTGAAACTGACAAATTTCTTTTTTTAATTTCTGTTAAGATTATCATCACTCTTCTAGGATGCCAAGCTTGAATCACTTATTTCTATTTCCTACCCCACATAGTCACTCCTTATCAAGGCACATGATGCTTTTTTCTCAATGGCCCCTCACATCCAACTCTTGTTTTCCAGGACTAATTTTGCAGCCTTTATTCAGTAATTTTTTAAAAACTTCACATCTTGACTATACATAGTCCCCTTTAAAAACCCTTACCTTCTGTGCTACAATCAGTACAAAGTATAGCTTCCAAGGCAGAAGAGAGGTAAGGGCAAAGTGACTTGCAAAGGGTTACACAGCTAGGAAATATCCAAGGTCAGTTTCAAACCCAGCCTTCTGACTTTAGCCTTATCATTCTAACTACTGTGCTGCCTAACTGCCCATCTCCATAACCTCCTAATTAATTTCCCTGCCTCCAATCTCTTTATTTTACTAAGGCATTCTATATAGTGCATTGAAATTAATATGATGTCATGTCAACAAAGTGTTGTGATCTTTTGGTACGAAAAGAAAAAAATATCTGGAATGTAGGAGATGACAGCTTCATTGTGAACTACCATTCTCAGAGTCTATGTGGAGTATTATGCTTATAATTATGCTTACATTTCCATATATGTGTGTGTGTGTGTGTGTGTGTGTATACATAATATTTAGTAAAATATAGTATGGTATTAATAGATATATAGTATATGTTAGTATATTTTAGAAAGTATATTTGTAAACCTCTGGGAAACTAGAGAGGACAACAAACATGCAGGAACTGAGATCAGGCCATACAAAAAATGGTTGAAAGATCAGAGATGCTAAGTCTTGAATGGAAAGACAAAAGGTGAGAAGAGGCATGATAATTTTCTTCAAGTATCTGAAGGATTCTCATGTGGAAGAAAGATTAGAATTTTTCTCAGTTCCAGAAAGGAGCATTAGAAGTGATGGGCAAAACAAAACAAATGAACAAAACAGCTAACCATTAGAAATATTCAGAAGAGCAGAACCTGGAGAATGCTGTACATGGTAGCAACAATAATGCATAATTCCATTGCAAAACCCTTGACTGTTATCAGCGATGCAAGGACCTGGGACAACTCCAAGGGACTCAGGATAAAAAAGGCTAATCACAGCCAAAGAAGGAAAGGATAGAGACTGGATGAAGATTGAAGCGCACTATTCTTTACTTTATTTTCTCCATGAATTTTTCTCTAATATAAGCAATATGTGTCATGTTTCACAAAATGATGAACATGGAAATATATATTGTGTGATAACACATGTATAATCTACATTATAATACCCACTTTCTTGGGGAAAGAGAAGAAGTGGAAGAAGAGAACATGGATTGAAAATTATTAGAAAATGATTTTTGAAAATTGTATCGCATGCAATCTGGAAAAAATTAAAAATTAAAAAAAGAAGAAATATTGAGAAGTTGAATGCAAGAAAGTGGATTCCATGTTACCGAAAGTCATTAAGCAAAGGTTGGCCACTTGTTAGATGTGATGTTGAGATTGTTCTTGTTTAAGTATGAATTGGGCTTGGTGGCTATTGGGGTCTAGTCAACTCTGAAATTCTGAGATTCTCTGACTCACCAAAGCATGACTTTGACCACCGTGCCAAACAATGTCTATGGTATTTTATACTGTCTATGGAAATTATACAAGCTCTTTTGCTGGGCAACTGCAGCTTTAAATGACTTTTCCTACCTCAATGCCGTCTGTAATCTTCTTAGTACTATGTCCTAGTTAAATTGGGCAGGACCTCTCAAAAAGGAAAAATTCCTTATACTTCCCCACCTCTCTATTTTTCCTCATGTCAGCCCCACCACCTGAAATGTTTTTTTTCTCCTCTCATCCTTGTCTATTAAAAATTATCTGTCTTAGACACAGTCCGCATGTATCTTTCCTTGCCAAAATAAAGGTGATTTCTCTCTTTTGGAACTCCCCTAGCATTCAAGGCACTTACAATGTACCATTTTGTGTTATACTCAAGTATTTGTGTTACTCTTCTACAAAATTTTAAGTTCTTTGAGGGCAAGAACCATGTCTTATTTATATCTGTATCACCTGCATGACTTCCCCAATATGCACTTAATACATTGCCTTGCCCATCCTCAAGCATTTGATGTTTGTGAATTAACAAAGAAACCATTCAACAGGCATGTGTTTAGTACCTATGCTTCCACTACTATTTCAGGGACTGGAAAGACAAAAAGTAAAAACAATCCAAGTCTTCAAAAAGATTACACTATAGCTAGGAGAAGATGTGTACATAGAAAGAAATAATAATCACAATTGTATTCATATATCATTTTAAGATCTATAATGTATTTTTACATACAGTATTTTATTTTATGAAATTAAATACAAAATAGATAAAAGGTGATTGAGGTTGGGGGGGTAGAGAAGAAACCCCACAGGCTGAGGGGAATCAAGAAAGGCCTCATCAGGAAGAGGGTACTAGAGCTGAGACCTGAAGAGAAATTGAGATTCTGAGAGATGGAGGTGAAGAGGGAATTCATGTCATTTCTCATAAGCAATAGCTAACATTTATAAAGTGCTTATGGTTTGCAAAGAACTTTACAAATATCTTACTTTAACCTC